>NW_023592638.1:0-3265 GCF_014839805.1 Manduca sexta | reverse complement strand
CAGTGCAACTCTGACTTTTTCCAACAGTTTAGCTTCTACCATCTCTCTGAAAATGGAATGCTTGATTGGGTCAATCTGTCTTGGTTTGGGTTGCGAAACTTTACGTATGTTTTGAAACGTAGACCAAACCATGCCACCAATAGGTTGTGATCGGAGAAAATCTGCACCAGGAAGGTCTTTACGTTTGATACAGATGATCGCCAGCGAGCGTCAATTATGATGTAGTCAATTTGGTTTCTATAACGATCACCTGGGGATTTCCAGGTGTAAGTACGGCGTGGATGATGTTGGAAGTAAGTGTTCATTATGCTTGGTTTCTTATCAATGCACATATCGAGTAGTTTTTCTCCGCGTGCTCATGCCTAAACCAAACCCAACAAACACTCCTTAAGTGCTCGTCTGATGATGTGTTCCCAATTTTCGCATTCCAGTCACCAAGAATCATAGTGACTTCCCTGTTTGGTATTGCCTTAAGTGCGTCTAGTAAGAAGCCGTAAAAACTGTCGCTCACTTCTTCTTTGGACTCCTCCGTAGGTGCATAAACCTGGATCAAATTTAGGATGCACGGCTTGGTGTTCAACTTAAGTGTTATAATCCTGTCACTTACGGCATTGTAACCTAGAACATGTTTGTCAACATGTGGCGGTAAGACGAACGCGACTCCACTTCTGCTCTCGTTTTCGGGACCACAGAAGTACATAGTGTTCCCAGAAGCAGTCTTGAAATGACCTTGGCCGCGCATGTGCGTTTCGCATAAGCCTAGTATTGACAGATGGTGATGTTTCATTTCTTTTTCAACAATTTGTAACTTTCCAGGTCCCAGCAGCCCTCTCACATTCCATGTGCCTATTCTGTGTTGCAGACGTATAGAGATCTTCTCTGAGGGTTGCGAGACGTCGCCGCTTCTTGAGATTTTTTTACTGTTTGTCATTTGATCAGTCATATTGTCTTCGGTAACCAATTTCACACTGGCCGGCCCGGGTACCGGTAAGCGCCGAGCGTCAGTCGGATCACATGACATACTACATTCCTTGCTATTACTTGATTCCATGATGAATTTTCTTGGAAAAGTAATCGTGGTGGGTTCCCGTTTCCTTCCACGTCAGTATTTGAGGAAATTTAGGTCCTCATGGCCACTGGTTGCCGCCCGCAGTACCACGGAGTAATCGGGTTATTTACCACCGCCCGAGACTCGGCGTTGACGTTTTACGGGTGGGCAAGTCTTCTCCATCTCCAACCCTCCTCCTTTTGCATTCGGGCTTGGGACCGACAATGGCGGAGTTAAGTTAAGTATATAATACTGGGCTGATATTATTATTATTATAATAAATGGTTATGTTATATGGATTAATATTTCTGATTTACTTATATGGATGATTGCCTAGGTGGCGTAGTTTTACTGCATGCGCGGTACGGCAGCGCTCTGAGGTCCTGGGTTCGAATCCCGGGTCAGGCAGTGATATTTGGGTTTTTCTGCTCAATATCAGTCCGGAGTCTAGAATATGTGCTCGATATGGTGATATGCTTGCCCCTATCATATTATGGGACGGAAAGACAAGATGCAAATGAAAGGCACCTACTTTATGCCAAGACCCTTGGCAAACATAGGTCCCTTTCATTTGCATACCCCTTCGAGGATAAATGCGTGATTTGTATATATATGGATTGCTTAAAAAAATGCTTATGGTATATAAGGCACTAATACGGTGTTGCCAGCAAAATCTAGTAGCCATATAAAATTACAAGTTATAATTTAAAAGAATTTATTGTTGATGAAGTGCTGTTTTTTGTCATAAACTTATTTACGTGTTTAATTATTTGGTAGCGTATTTTGCGGACGCAGCACGGCTGCCATCGTAAGGTTTCAGGTTTTATCTCCAAGTAGGGCAAAGTCATAACGGAGTTTTCGATAAATGGTAGGCTTCCTTCTTGAAAAGAGTAAAATGAATGATGTATGTATTAACACATATTTAATTTTTTACAGATGTTGCAGTTCTTCTATCGCTTTTAGTGGCAACGGGTGTTTCTCAAAGCTGTGATCGTATATTTGATAGTGAAGATTGTGTTTATGACGTATTTTATTCTTCTCGATGTGATATGTCAATTTACAGCTTCCAAATTGGGAATTTGGAATATGACATAGATAGGATTAACTGCCCACACCATTCCTATAATGGATACGTACCCATAAAGCTACAGATTATAGACACTGAGAGAAATCATTTTATGGAACAATTTAACAATATTGATACAAATATTATTAATCTAATTATCGCTCTCAATATGAGCCATAATGAATATTATATACAAGAGCCAAATTTGATTGCAATGCGAAATCTTGCAACATTGGATGTATCTTCGAATCATTTAGCGATTGCTAAATTAACTAATACGAACGAACTCCCATCACTAACTAGCATTAATTTATCCAATAACATAATAAAAAAAATTGATGTATCAAGTGGCGAATATGTTTATGAACGACTGACACATATCGATTTGTCACATAATTATTTAGTAAGCCTACCTGACGCTATCTTCCATCGATTTAGGGAATTAGAATACCTAGATCTTTCGTATAATTACATCGACGCTGTAACCCCAATCACGTTCGAAGGCTGTCAAAATTTGTTGTATTTAAATATGACGCATAACAGAATCTCCGATATCAATTCTTCACTTATTAGGTTTAGTAAATTAATAACACTCAGCTTTAAAAATAACAAATTATACGAAGTTAAACGGTCGGATTTAGATAGCCTAACAAATTTAAAGCGCCTCGACCTGAGTTCAAATTCGATAGCAAATTTGGATGCAAACGCATTTGATAATATGAATTTATTAACGAGTTTAGATTTGAGCGGGAATCAGTTGAAGACAATAGCTAAACAGATGTTTGCAAACTTAAACGATTTAAAGGAAATTAATCTTGCAGGGAACCATTTTTTGGTACTACCACGAGGAATATTCAAAGGGAAAACTGTGTCCTCATTTTTAATACAAGATAATGCCTTAACGGGGTCAATTGTAAGGGGTACCTTTGAAGGTCTACAATATGTAACACAGCTGGATTTAGGCAATCAACAATTGTCGACCATAGAAGATTACGCATTTTCGGGTTGGAAAATGTACAAAAAATTCTTCTTAATAATAATAATATACAGTCACTATCTAAAAATTGTTTTAAATTACTGCAACATTTGTATGAACTGGATTTATCGCACAACAGAATTACAAATTTAGACTTCAACAAAGATGATCTTGC
>NW_023592637.1:0-12150 GCF_014839805.1 Manduca sexta | reverse complement strand
TAGTGGTCTTATCAACAATTGATTTTCTTCATTAAATAAACTTAAGGTGGTAGCTCAAGGTCCATTTTCATACATTTTGTTTCGGCTTTAATCTGGGTAACTAAACAAGTATTGGCAAGTAAAGAATTTAAATTCACGTCTAGTTAGTGATTAGTTCTCGCAGATGAAGAAAAACGTAAAAATAATTAATAATCATGGATATTTCGGCCTTTAAAATTTAATATGACGAAATTTTAAAGGCCGAAATATCCATGATTATTAATTATTTTTACGTTTTTCTTTCAACTGCGAGAACTAATCACTAACTAGACGTGAATTTAAATTTTTACTTGTTTAGTTACCCAGATTAAAGGTGAAACAAAATGTATGAAAATGGACCTTGAGGTATCGCCTTAAAAGAGTTTTATTTTAGACATGTGTAGAAGCTTTTTGATGTTTTGAGGTTATCAGCTTCTTTTGTGTCGGACTATACTTATTTGTTGTTTAATTCGGGTTATCAAAAGGTACCTTTCATTTTAATTTGTAGATGTAGATTAAGAATAAGTGAATAAACATCAGAAACCTTTACCATCAGAAAAATATCTCACGTATATCATTGAACGGATTTGGATGAAAACACCAATGATAAATTATCCATAGATTAACATAATAATATATAGACACAAAAACTACTTTTGATCGCAGTTATACGCTCCAGTAAACATATAGAGATACAAACTACACAAAGTCATATGCTTCTGTAAATGTTCAAGAAAATTTCACAGGAAGCAAGGAAAAGTAAAACATAAACAGTACATAACAAAATCCAAAGTCAAACAGCGATATGCATACACTGGTAGAAACGCAGGTGCAAACTACGTGTTCCCTAGTTGCAGCTTAAACACTAAGCTAACATGGCCACAGTTCCACGTATTGTCAAACTACCCACCTACAGAAACTTGTAAGAACTTAGTTCGCTTTCGCTATTTCAAATAGGATGATGTACTTAATCAAATGTATTGGATGCTGTTAAAATTATATATCTGATTAGCTTTAGCTCATGGCTCCGCCTGTAATGAAGTTTTTCCAGGATAAAATTCCCGCTTTTTTGCCTGGAATAAAAAGTAGCCTTTATCCTACCCAGGGTCTCAAACTATATCATGCATTCATGCTACAAAACTGTCTACAGAACAACACCACAACCTTTATAAGTATTTAACAACACATACAAACACACTCGCCTATTACTCCCGAAGGGGTAGGCAGAGACGCAACTCTTTTTTTTTTTTTTTTTTTTTTTTTTTTTTTACGTAGGTAAATCGTCAGTTGACTATCTCCCGCCTTGGGATGGGCGGGAGGGCGTGTCAGACTTTTACCGACTAAGAACCTACGGTGTTCCCATCCTTTGCCTATGTGCCTAGGTCCAAGATCCGGTGGCATTGAGACCTAGGCAGAGAGACGCAACTCTTACATGGATTTCCGCTGCGTGTATTCCGTCCCTTATGATAGGGAGCGAGCCTATCGCCATATCATTTACAAATTCCAGGCTCCAGGTTAATACTGAGTAAACAAACCCAACATCACTGCTACCCCCCTGAGCTAATTCTTGTATGCTCGGTTTCCACACCGAATGCACGCCCATGGACGAGGGTACATTTGTCGCGGCCTTAGGCACACAGTTAAGTGTATATACTTCATGGTTGCCAACTCACATCGAGGCCTATAAGGGCTCGCGAACAGTTCCTAGCCTTTTCCACTCCTCCCATCCTCAGAGGTTTCCTTGTCCTTCCCTCACACTTTCTTCCCAGGTGTCCGCTCCCAACTTTCCTCCAGGACCCTGCAGTCGCTAAGCCAGAGCATTCCAGTATCACATTCAAGGGTTTCCCCCGCTGTTGATTGCGGTGTCCAAAAACCAAAAAATAATCACTGCCTACTTCGGGCAGAGATGCATTATTTTCTACTGTGTATACTTCGGGATTGTTAACAATCGTCAGGATTGTTAGATAGCACTATTTTTTAAAAAAAAGCAGCGATAGCCTATTTGGGTGTGGAACGGACTGCCAAGACAAATGTCCGCAGGTTCAAATCCCAAGGGCACACACCTCTGACTTTTCTAAAGTCATGTATGTGTGTATTCTTTGTGAATTTCTCGATCGCTTTAATGGTGAAGGAAAACATCGTGAGGAAACCTGCACATTTGAGAAGTTCTCTATAGGAATTTCGAAGGTGTGTGAAGTCTACCAATCCGCACTAGGCCAGCGTGGTGGACTAAGGCCTAATCCCTCTCAGTAATAGAGGAGGCCCATGCTCAGCAGTGGGCAAGTATATAATACAGGGCTGATATTATTATTATTATTACTATTTTTTATCTATTTAATACTTCTGTATGTGTGTTGTGTTCGTGACAAATAAAATATTTTTCTTTCTTTCTTCTTTTTATTACAACTACACGCATCCATAATCGTTGATGTCGCATCCTCGCCCACTGACCGTCCTGAGCCGAGGTTCGTAACTCGTCATTGGGTTGCCTTCAGCAACTTAATTTTCAAGGGTTAGGAGTGCCTAAAGCGCTCACCCAAAGTCCGGTGTGTTTGTATAAGCCGGCCCTGCCAGGCTAACAAACGTGTAATCAAATGATAAAAAAACTACCTACTGAAATCGACATAGTCAGGTTAAAAATATGTACCAACAGGGATCCAAGACCTCAGCTATATAGTAGGTACCTTACAAAACCGACGCCACCAAAACAGCCAAATATTTACCGTCTAATAAATTTAAAATCATCGCAACAAGCAAATATAGGACTTGGCAGAATAAACACAAGACTCCGTATGTTCTAACGCGTTGCCGTTGAGGTAGATGTTTACTCTCGCTAGTGGACTCTGAGTGAATGTTACATGGACGCTAATAAATTAAAGGAGAATGCCCATTTTTGTATGAAAGTTGGGCTACGCTTGCGTCTGTACAAAACCTTCACTAAACTATAGGGAATATATCCTAAATCTTATACAAATTGAAAACAATTGGAAATTCGATGGGAGTTCGGAGTAATCAGAATTTTTATAACTCGGTTATTTTGAGGTTAAGTATGAACTGCAATAATGTACGGTAAAAAGTACCTACGTGCCTAATTAAGTTCAGTATTGCAGTAGCTACTTGATATTGCTATAAACAATTATTGGACATTCTTTTCACTTAGCTTTAATCGCCCTTATAAGAAAGTGATAGGTATTAACATATCTGATGAGACGAAGCTCCAATAAAACTTCTAAGATAGTATGGAGTAATATTAGTTTTTCCACTGAGCATATACTACCCGACCCTTTGTGTAAGTACATATTTTTCTGACTTATGACTTATTCTATTACGTGGATTAACTTAATCTTTATTTTCACCTACCATTATCTCATTTCAATATGGCGTCAACACATATTGTAGAATAGATTCAGCTTAGTTTTTATGACCGGCCGCATGCCTGACTCCAACCCTCTTTGGAGGATTCCGATCCCAGGCAAGTCATGTTAGAAACGCCGAGATAAAATCTTGCTCGGCCTGGAAATCGAACAGGAACCCAGAAACTAAATTCACAGCCTGATTAGGCTAATAGTTACTTATCATAGGAAAATAAAAATAAAAGAAAAAATACGAAATCCGATGTATATATTTATATAGATGCGTATTTTTGATGGATATGGCTTCCCAGAAAACAAACAAGAACTTGATGTGGCCGCAACACGCTTATAATACTGCTGAAGTGAGTGAATGACTTCTTGCAGTGCTGTTCGGGTCATGTCATGTTGCTGTTGTCTGTGAACCTCGATATTAACTGATCTCCAGCAGGCAGCACAAATTCATTCCAGCTTTGAAATCTAAAATATAATGTAGAAGTTGAGTAAACATGTTCAGATTATTATTATTGTTAAACTGTTTTCTTTAGTTTTTGCAAGATTTTTCCCATATTGTGGGTAGGTTAATTATAATCTACATAACTTACAAACTGGATAGCTTGTCTAAGAAATATACTTATCGTTGCTGTGGCACCGCAATGGTGCAGTTAATACACCGCCGGGATATGCCGTCTCGATTAACAGTCCTGGGTCTAGGCTCTAGACGACATTGTGTTGCTAACTAAAAGCCTTCCGTCTCAAAGTTCGGAACACACACTATACACCTTGTTTCTAAACAGTGAATTTCTCGACTCAACATACATACATAAGAATAACACTCCGATCTTGAGTAAAATATTTTAATAATGAAATATTTTCATTCAGACAAATCTAAAGTGTCAAAATGTCATTAATTTCAATTGCCAGTGTAACAAAAATCAGTACCCATATATTCATTTAATTAAAAATAAAGTCTAGACATGTTTTAGCTGAATTTAGTATTTCTGTCAATGCAAGTACAAGTCGCCATTTGTTTGTTTTTGGAAGGATTAATATTTTATCTTTTTTACCAGCTATTTGGACTTTGGTCATAATTATATTAAGTAAAATTTATATTTTTTTATATCAATATTTTTGTTTAATGAATAATATATTTAATCCATATATTATAAATTCAAGTACAAGCACATTTATTGTGCATATTAACTTTTTTATTCCATTTAAAAGGAGAATTTTTTATGAATTGATATCAATTCGCCATATTGGCAGTAAATTATCCGGTGTTTTATTTGCAACAATTAAACAACTTTTTTTTTCATATCTTTAAAACCCCTATTTGCTCATGACTGAAATAAATACACATGAAGTAATAATTAAAATTATGATTTTACATGGTTATTTGGTTAAGACGCATGACTGACGCAAAGATAGCCTGGTTTTGGGCATTGTCCTTTAGCTAGTGTTTGATATAAATTAATCTTATAGTAGTGTGCTTACCTATTATTTTAAATAAGCTGACACTGTCGTAAAGTTAATTAAATATCAGTCATAGGAAAAGCCATAAGAGTTACCACAACACAAACGTCGCCAAAGTAAAAGCCATAAGAGTTGTCACTTTATTGAATTATTTATTTTCTTAACTAGTCTATATGAGCCAAAATATTGACCCATGAATAATGAATGAAAATAAAGTCCTTAAGTGTAAGCCATAAAAAGTCAAAACACAATAGTCGCTAAATTATAAGCCATAAGAATTGTCACAACAAATGCCATAAATTAGGCCAAAGTAACAGTAACTTTATCTATTACTGTAAATGACGTAACTGTTTGACAGTCAACGAGATTTATTACCATAAATATACTATAATCCAAACAACAAAATAATAATTTCGCTTAATATCTACGAATAATAGCACTATAGTAAAATATTTCGAAATAAGTCAAAATCAATTTATTTCGCTGACAACGTATTTCTGTTTGCCAGACATGACCCAACCCAAAGGTCAATTTGCCAGGATAGCTACAGTAGTGACCACTCGCAAAACACTATATTAATACCAAGGGAACAAACAAGATCTTTAGTCATAACATAAATTGATAGACCCATAAACTACAGACAGATTTATCTGCGTTTATTAATGCCCTTCGATCGACAAATTAGTTAGCACGTATCAAGGCAATGTAACCTGTAAACGTGTTGCATAAGGGTGAAATTCGCTTACAAATTACTTGCAAACTCGTAAGTAAGATTATACAGTGCCCGCCAAAGATTGGCTTCATAAAATGTCACCATCTATGTGAGTACCGGCCATCACCTTACTGTAGGCGAGGCGCCATAAAACTCGAGGCTAGATTTCGCCTAATCGATTTGCGCAAACATGGCTATAAAACGAAATAGTTTTTTAGATAGCCTAATTTTGTCAGCTTGTTTGTTGAGGTATAAGAATTTGGTGTTATGTTCGCTATTACTAAAAGTATATAGTGTTAACTAATAAAGAAATTGCCCACGTTCATATTGATGTTTGAAGTAGATTGACATTATGTATTCCCTAGAATTAGTAGGTTATTTAATGTAATGCCAATAACTTAAATTTCACCCAATGTTTATTCAGTGTTGCTAAGACCTTCAATTTTCAAGACATATTTCTTAGCTGCAGTGATGAAGCGCCTATATTACCTAATTCTTGCCGGCTGCCCTTTCATAATTTATGTCAAATCCAGTTATCATGAGAACGATTTGCAAACCTCTTTTATGCATATTAGCCTTTATTATGTTGCATCAGGTTTCCTTTCAGAAAATTCATGACATTGGAGCTCAATGACAATGACAAAATCTTTTCCATCTATATAGTTATAAATGTAATTATGTTTAGCTACAAGGGTCATACTAGGATTAATGTGTCTGCCCATCATTGCGTTAAATATCTAATACGTATAAATACTGCATTAAATCAAAATTGAAACTCAATACAAATAATAAATGTCAAATGTCTCAATATTGTCATTGTTAAATTGTTGCGGTCATTCGTCTCGATTAATACGATTATTAATGACTTAAGTGTAAACACAGCATTAGCAATGTAAATCCCCTTAACAAATGACGTAACCAACTCAGAAAATAAATTCTTTCTTGTTTCTTGTAACGAATTAATTATTTCGCCCTAAATCGCTGCCTTTAAGGCCACATATTGTAGTCCACTTGCTAAAGGCACCTATAAAAGGAACCCCTCACTGTGTTTCCTCGTAAAATTGATCCATCCGAATTGAGAATAATGTTTTTGTAAAGTCGTGTTCACCTTTGGTTTAACGATTAATTGACTGGGTTACTTAGATAATTTTTAAAGCAATTGGTTAAACCTATAAAAAAAATCTAATTGTTTACTTATTACAGCAAAGCACTAAAACTTGACATTCAAAGAAAATTAAACCTTAAAACAGAGGAACAATTTTTGCTGATCACAATGTATTTGCGAACTATTTCCTTTGATTTCGTCACTAACCTAATCAGATTATAATCGAATTAATTTTTGATTAAATGGTATTTTTTCATGCGATATTTCCGGGAACTTATCCAGGGAGGAGAAGGAAAGACAGCTTTTACGAACTAAGTCTTATAATATACTTATTGCCTGAGCACGCTTATATTTACAGTCGGCCGCGTAATTAGTTAAACAAATTCAAACTTTAAACCGCCTATACTTGTTAAGTATAATTGAAACATTTTTTGTGTGAAGTAAAGTAAATCCTTTTATTTTTATGAAAAAAAATAATATTGACCGGAACATAGAAGTATACTTATGTGGCTGAATGGACCTATTCGTATAGTCATTTGGATTACATATAAACCTATACCAGCTTTCAGATTTGCCCTCCATTATTCCAAAACTGCTATTTATCCCTGCAATATTTTCGTTATACTAATAACTTTTATTTCTTCTCTATAACATAAGTGAAAACTTTAGTGTTATTCAAAATATATTTTGTTTAAATTTATACGAATTTATGTTCTATTTATTCTCCAAAAATACATGCATACAAATATATTAACTAAACATCGAGAATTAAAAGTATTCTCAAAAAATATACGCACGACTTTTTACGTCGAAAAATAAACAAAATCTAAATTCCTCATCGTGAATCAACCTTTACACAAAATTGTTTGACGCCAAACGTAGCAAGGAAAACTATACGTATGTTAGTGAATCACAGCTTTTATTCGCGCGACATGGTTATGTTGTTTTATGGAGCACGCAATCTGGTGTAATGCGAACACACTGTACTCTACTTATTTTCCGACTTTCCGTTACTATACTTTTATATTTTCAGTGGATTTGATAGCGCCACAGTATGTTGACTAATTTTTATAAATAAAATTGTTATCGGTAGTTTTGCAATACATGTTAGGGTTTTGTACGACATTAAATGCATTTAATTTTGTATAATAGAATATCAGCCCTGTATTGACTGTCTATGCTATACTAGCTTTTGCCCGCGGCTCCGCCCGCGTTATAAAGTTTTTCCGGCTAAAGTTTTCGGTTATAAAAGTAGTAGTTTCCGGGAGCCTATGTTCTTCCCAGGGTCTCAAACTGTCTCCATACCAAATTTCATCTTAATACGTTGGGTAGTTTTTGAGTTTAACACGTTCAGGCAGACAGATGCAGTGGAGGACTTTGTTTTAAAATATATTTTTAGAACTTTTAAGAGGATCAATCTCGTCATACATCATTGTTGCATAACTCTAACCGTTTACGCAGCGCACGTAACGGAAGCTCTCAAAACTAATAAATTGTCCCCGTTTTTGCAACATGTTTCATTACTGCTCCGCTCCTATTGGTCATAGCGTGATGATATACAGCCTATAGTACTCCACAAATAAAGGGCTATCCAACACAAAACGAATTTTTCAGTTCAAACTGGTAGTTCCTGAGTTTAGCCATTACTGCTCCGCTCCTATTGGTCATAGCGTGATGATATACAGCCTATAGTACTCCACAAATAAAGGGCTATCCAACACAAAACGAATTTTTCAGTTCAAACTGGTAGTTCCTGAGTTTAGCCATTACTGCTCCGCTCCTATTGGTCATAGCGTGATGATATATAGCATATAGCACTCTACGAACAAAGGGCTATCTAACGCAAAAACAATTTTTCGGTTTGGACCGGTAGTTCCTGAGATTAGCCATTACTGCTCCGCTCCTATTGGGTATAGCGTGATGATATATAGCCTATAGCACTGCACGAATAAAGGGCTATCCAACGCAAAAAGATTTTTCAGTTTGGACCGGTAGTTCCTGAGATTAGCCATTACTGCTCCGCTCCTATTGGTCATAGCGTGATGATATATAACTTAGAGCTCTCTACAAACAAAGGGCTATTCAACACAAAAATATTTTTTCAGTTCGAATCGGTAGTTCCTGAGATTAGCCATTACTGCTCCGCTCCTATTAGGTATAGCGTGATGATATATAGCATATAGCACTCTACGAACAAAGGGCTATCTAACGCAAAAACAATTTTTCGGTTTGGACCGGTAGTTCCTGAGATTAGCCATTACTGCTTCGCTCCTATTGGGTATAGCGTGATGATATATAGCCTATAGCACTCCACGAATAAAGGGCTATCCAACGCAAAAAGATTTTTTCAGTTTGGACCGGTAGTTCCTGAGATTAGCCATTACTGCTCCGCTCCTATTGGGTATAGCGTGATGATATATAGCCTATAGCACTCCACGAACAAAGGACTATCCAACGCAAAAAGAATTTTTCAATTTGGACTGGTAGTTCCTGAGATTAGCGCGTTCAAACAAACAAACAAACTCTTCAGCTTTATATAATAGTATATATAGATTCTCTGTCTCGCTGCTAGACACGGGCCTCCTCTACTACTGAGAGGGATTAGGCCTTAGTCCTCCATGCTGGGCTAGTGCGGATTGGCAGACTTCACATACCATCAAAATTCTTAAACAGAACTTAGATACGCAGGTTTCCTCTCGATCTTTTCTTCACCAGTAACGTAAGTAAAATTTTGTAAAGATTGCTCATATAACTTTAGGAACGTCGAAGGTGTGCCTTTGGGTTTAAAACATGCAGACATCCGTCTCGGCAATCCGTTCCACTCCCAACTAGGCTATACCCGCTTTTAATTTTGTATATTAACACGCAATAACCAAGCTTCAATTTCTTTAAATTATAAACATAAAACTCACGTCCTACAGGGATTTAATTTGGTCGCGAAACGCGCAAGTTTTCGCGTACAAAGTAGCAGATTTATACGTTCGCGGAGTCACGTATTTCATTTCATATTCAAATCGTTTGCGGATATGAGCTAAACGCGAAATCAAATTCTTTTACCGCCGTCGGCTACAAATCTTATTTATTGCTTTACATATACGAGTACATGTAGATAAGATATGTTTATTGAATTAGGAATTTTAGGTATGGAAAAAATTATTTGTTTCGCCTGGATTCCGACGACCTTGAGAAAATATCTTATCATATGCACAGTTGCTTTAGGACGATTTCTACAGGAGCCTGGAGAAAAGCAGAGCCTGAAAAAGAAAAACGCGTGATGCCATACGTGATTAATAATAACTAACAACTTTCAATTCAATTTAGTTAAATAGTAACTACGAAACAATTATATAAACGTCGATTAAATATTTAAACCAATTTAATTGTATATCAAAATCCGACTCAGTCCCTATAAGCATAGTTTCTTAGCTTATTTGACGAAGGTCCGCCTATAACGCCAGGGAGCCGCTTGGCTGACAAGGTATTACATTGAAATTATTTGCTTTCATTGTTTAAAACCCCATTCAGACAGATCTCATTATTACTAGCAATAATCGTCAAGACAATATTGGATCACACTAATGATTTCTTATGCTTATGCGAATTTTAGACAATAAATAAAACTATTTTACGGATTTTATCGCGTTTTTATCGCACTGCTCAGGCGCTGATGATTCGGTCACACAAAATTGCTCCAGCACATTTTCGCCACTACAACTAAACAGTTTCTTTTTGGTTATCGGACCCGCAGTCAACACCGGAAGAAACCTGTGAAGGGATACTGGAGTCCTTAGTGACTACAGAGTCCTGGAGGAAAGTTAAGAGGGATTGCCGGGTAGGAAGTGTCGGGGAACGGGTAAAAAACCTCTTAGGGTGTGAGGAAAGGAGAAGGCTAGGAAATGTTTGCGAGTCCTCTTAGGCCTTAAATTGGCCGTGAATTGATAACCATGAGGTATATACACTTAACTGTGTGCCTATGGCCGCAACAAATGTACCCTCGTCCATAGGCATGCATTTGGAGTGGAGACCAAGCGCGTTATAGGTCGTCACTAGGAAGGAACGGAGTCGAAGACGTCGGCACACGCATCACCAAACTGTAGTGGAGATGGGCAGGACACTTGGCTAGCGGGGCGACGGCAGGTGGACCAAGGCAACCTCCGAATGGTACCCGAGAAACGGACAAAGGAGTAGCCAAGAGTGGCTAAGACTCGCACAAGATTGAGAAGAGTGGCGTGACAAAGAAGAGGACTATACTCAACTGTGGGTGGGTATGAGCTGATTAGATAGATAGATTAACTAGGAACAACACTAGTTAATAGAACACCAACTTTGACCACATGTATCCCGAGTCCCGACCCATGATGTTATAGGGCAAGCCTCCCGCCATCTCATCTCATCAGCCTACAACTGTCCATTGCTAAACATAGGCCTCTCTAGAGCGCGCCACGTTGCTCGGTGCTCCGCTCTCCTCATACCCCCTACCCCCCTCCTCCCGCCATATCAAGCACAAATTCCGAACTACTAATACATATAAAATTTGATTATACATAAATCAAGATCTTTCTATTTCACGATAAGTCTGTCATCCATTAAGAAATAGTCTGCATCTCGGCAAACCCGAGGTGTAACGTCCTAATGAATATAAACTGCTCTCTGTCTTGCAGGTCGTTTTAATTACAAGTTTGCATTATAACCTCACACCTGTACTTGGACTCAGGGTTGTCACAATAGAGAAATTTGCGTCTAAAGTGAACACTTTTGTGTCATTACGGTAGGTATGCTGGATAGGAAAGTTTACTTGTCCGGATTCCGGTGTAACCGCAATAGTGGCCCACGTAAGTATGCCAAGTCCCGGATCAGCCTGTGTATACCGCGAGCTTCAAACAAGCCGGCATAATGCCGACTGGAGATATCATCTCTCATCAGTAGATCTTTCCGCCGTGTATATTCCATCCTATTATGGAATGGGGCGAGCCTATCGCCATATCGGACATAAATTCCAGACTCCGGGCTGATAGTGACAAGTAAAAAAACCCAATATCACTTCACGACCCAAAGATCAAACCTCAGTTCTGCAGTAATACCGTAATACAACAATGCCACCAAGGTAGTCATTATAAAGAATTCGAAACAAATATAGGTAGAAAATGTAACGTAGTAATTTCCGTCACATATTATTATGAAAGTACTATAAGTAATTATTTCCACCCATTCCACATTAAATTATCTTATGAGATTAAATAAAAATATACTTACAGACTAACATAAGCTTATTAAAAAAATACGTGAGTAAAGCTCGCGCACGACCGGTTCTGTACAAACTATCTTTTTTCGTTACTTCCTTTAAAAGTGCAGTCAGACTTTGCTACTTGACAAATTTAATCATTCTAGGTCAACGGGAAGTGCCCTAGCTTATAATTCCCTTGCAAAATCGCAAAATATGTGACATAAACGGTCATATCTACTGATCGACTTACAAGTATATTTTTCGTAGC
>NW_023592636.1:0-35010 GCF_014839805.1 Manduca sexta | reverse complement strand
TTTTATGTTACTGGTCAGGCTATATAAATAATGTTACTATTGTGGATAGAGTTAATGCTTAACAAACGAACATAGATAGCATCGATATTCATTTTAAAAAACACTTCTCTTTATTTTCTGTACCAAACTTTTCGATAATACAGACGCAGATAAAACAGCCAGTACGAATTACAGTGTAGTGCATTCGTTCGTCGCAAACTACGCGCAAAGTTGCCCTCACAACATGAAAAATGCATTTAGTTTCGGCTTCAAATGGTCTGGAGGTAGGCTATTGGACGATACTCCCTTTTGTGGGGACATATGAAAAGTCACATCTCCTCTACTTCGGAACTAACTCCGCTGTGTATTTGGTTTGGTTTGTTGATTAAAGTGAGTGCCTTTTAGGCTAGATAAAGTATGGTATTCTGTTTTCGCGTATTGGAGTACGAAATGCGAAATACCTATATAATTTTACTATTATAAATGCATGTTTATGAATGATATTGCATGTTTGTTAGCAGTATATATTGACATATACTATTTCTAGAATGTCGCTGGATGGGCCGCTTCCAACAGGTCGACGTGGAGGTCCTTGGGGGAGGCCTATGTTCAGCTGTGGACTTCCTGTGGCTGTGATGATGTCCTGGAATAGCATGTATAGGCTACTTTTGCCCCCGAAAAGTATATTTTTTCAAGAGTCTTCACTCAGGGTAAGTCGCAAAAATAACCCAGTGCTTAATGGTATTGTACGAAGATAGCCTCCTTTATTTATTATATGATTTACAAAATTATAGTTTTAAATATTTTGTAATAATGAAAATTAATGGAACCATTGTATGTCCACCTAATTTTAAAATCTTCATAAAATCGTTTCATAAACAAATTAAGATTTTGATTAGTATTACATATCACTGCATATTATAACATTGAATAGTAAAAGAACTAACAAAAATCGTAGTATATTTTTGCATTACAATACAAAAATACCAAAAACATGGATGGTAGGCCATGTTAGGAACCGAGCTATCTTCGGTTACATAACTATAAAACTAATATAAAACACTACTATAGGTACAGTATAATAATGTGAAACACGACATATATTTACGCTTGTTCCAAGAATAATTAGAATTAATTAAGATTATATAACCTTAATAGCACCTGTTTAATACACCCGTTTTGGCACAAAATTAACATATTCATGCAGTACCAAGAAGCGCAATAGAGTAATAAATTCTTTCTCAGTACACCAACGACCAAAGGACTATAAAAATATTATTTATAGCGTCCAAAACTGTCATATGAATATATGAGGGGGAAAATCCGTTTGTCGAGTTAGCAGTTCCGCCAGTGTAGCTCCAAGTTGCTTATTACTTTAATGAAAAAAACTTTACGACCTCCGAATACGACATAAAGTTTTTATATGTTGGAACGTTTTACAAATATGTAAGTAGGTAGGTTTCTTCGGTCTGTGTGGTAACCATTGTAATGTCTATTCTTATTGTTAAACGTTGGGCAAGTATGGTCATTTCATCCACGAAGACGCGCCCCATCACTTTTGGAGCAGAAGTGTTACGGGAGTCGGGAGTGTTGCGGGTTTTGCGGGGTGTTGCGGGATGTTGTGCGGTGTTGCTCGATGTTGCGGGATGTTGCGGGATGTTGCGCGGTGTTGCTAGATGTTGAGGGGTGTCGCAGGGTAAGGGGACTGATCTAAGCCTATGCCTCGACCCTATCCATTGTAGTGTGCGTGTACACTCATGCTGCTCACGCACACTGTAAGCAATAGGAAAAGAAGTGAGGAGCGTCTTCGTGATGAATTAACGATGTATACTGTCGTATGAAGGCCACTGTTATCAGTAGTTACTGAGCTTCACGAGACATAACATTTATCGACTCGGTGACAAGTGCAGTGCAATGCTCTGTAGTGTTTCATGATTCCAAAATTTTAGGCTGATGCTGATAAATGATGATGAAAGGCTGAATGATGAGATAAATCCGTGGAATATTGTTATGGTATTTTATTCCATATGTAATTAATAAAAGTATGTATTGTCAGCCACATAAGAAGCTGAACAAATTCAAAACTTGAAATCGCTTCGGTTACGATATTTAAATATTCAATAATACGAATTTTATCTGGAGGAAGCCGAGAATATAAGCTAAAACATAATAAAATCATAGTACCTACTGATGCTTGGCGTATAAATAGACGCAGTATCTAGAGGAATTGCATATGTGAAACCTTCCGTCCACTAAATGTAATAAGAATTCAATTCGCACAGCCGTTACAACGCCATCTTGTCGAGTAATCGTTCTGTGAAATATTTCAGGGGTACCACGCGGTGCCAAGAACAGTTTGTATAAGTGGTTCGAATAAAACTCTATTCGAATGCATAAACTATGCACGGAAACTTATAAAATTTAAACTCAATATTTGTGTGTTTTAATAAGTGATGCCAATCCTAATTTGTGATGCGATCCCGAAAAACGATCAGGAAGGAATATCTAAGCATGCTATTATAAAAAACTGTTCTTCTGTTCTTTTTCTGATTAGTTAATTTTTGTGATTATTCAAATAATGTATTAAGATCATCTATTGATAAACGTTTCCAATCCTTACAATCGATCCATCGAGGAAACTGATCAATTAGAACAAAGATGTTTCTGTTAATGTTTAACAAATTAAATTATTTTGATTGTTATATAGCACCTATATTGTTGGATATGATGGTTCGGATCGAAGAGTAAGATTGGGATTTTTTATTAAATACTGCTGTATCCAACTATTGATAACGAATTATTTGCAATAACAGACACATCGCTGCCTCACGTTTTTTTGGTAAACCAACACAGTGACGTCAACAGTCACATAGTGACGTAGCATTGCCAAATGTTATTCCGTCACAACTCCCATAAAAAAGGACGCAAACAAAAAGGTGGAATAATTGTTCTGTAACATGTTAAAGTAAGCGTATTATGAAGTATAATACAAATGAATATAAACAAAACAAAGCGTTAAGAGCTTGGTTTCCTTATCTTTATCTCTTTGAAACTCGCCACCTAATATAGGAAGTAAGCTTTTGTTTGAAAATTCTTTGTAAAGAGACTCATTTTAAAGTTTGCTCTCTACGGTATGTAAGTTCGAATATACTTTTAAAATTTAGTGTTGCTATGAACTATGTACTATAATACAGACTGTCTCGGTGGCGTAGTTGTAATTGTACACGGTACGACCAGTAAGACTACCGCGCTGAGGTCTTGGGTTCGAATCGCGGGTTGGGTCAAAAATAATTGCAACTGGGTTTTTGCATCTTACCAATTTCTCAGTTACAGCTCGTAGTCAGAAATTGGCGGTTTGATACTCCCATGCTTTAGAAAGTACGTAAAGCCGTTGGTCCTGTGCCTGATCTTTATACAGTCATGTCCGATTGCCGTCTCACCGGACTATGAGAGTGAAGGAATAGAGAGCGCGCCTGTGTATTGCGCACACACTTGTGCAATATAATATCTCCTGCGTACCTGCCTGATCTCTGTTGATATTGGCTGACGTTGCCGAAATTCAGCTAGGAACTAATGAATCAACACAGAACGTATGAATGTGTGTTATAGTAATTAAGGTATTAAAATCTGTTGTTCATGCTTTAGCTGGACTTCCAATCATGACGACAACCGACAAACTGCGGCGACACTTGAACCGCGTCTTCTAGACACGTTTGACGCGTTGATTATCAGCTTACAAAACTAAGACTATTTAAGGATCAATAAATAGAAAACAAAATATTTTACGTATTTAATTCGCCCCTTTGAGACCAGCTAGGCCAAATCCAAAGAGATTTCCGCACACAAACGGCCCACCTTTTATCTTTTTTTCGCTCAACAGACCGCTAATAAAACTAGTAAGAAATATTCGAGGTAACAATACATTTTTCCACCGACGGCCATTACAAGATCCGCGCATTTACTTGCCTATAGATAATATTTACCGAGACCGAACGAAAACATACGATCGCCATAATTTATTTCTTCTTACATTTTTAGGCTTTCGTTTTCGTGAATATTTTAAAGGAACACACGATAATGTTTCAGTTTGTTTGAAAAATTTATAAGTAATATTGTGGAAGCCTTTGCACATTCCAAGGCTTGTGGTTAACTTTGGATCTTTTAAATAATTATACGGAAACTTGTACGCAATATTCTTTGATAATTGGAGTAAAAGGATTTTTATAATCAAAGGAAAATGTTTACCTCAACATTGATATTATAATATAAAAAATATTTGCTTCTTTTCCTCGTGTTTCTAAATACTTAGAGTTTAAATACAGTAACAGATTAAATAAAAATAATGGCTGCAAATTATAATTAATAAAGTGGAATTAAAAATGGAATATTTTATAAAAACTTTTCTAGACTTCCAGGAAACCCAGGTTAAACATTTCCCTTAATCCATAAACATAATTCATAATTATTTATGAGAAGGCAGGCGGTCAGTCTAACATAAAAAAGAACTATTGATCCTTGCAACAAGCGATCTTGTGATATATGTATGTATCGATTATCAACTTATATTGATACAAAATTTAACTGCACTTCCAGGAAGCCTGAACTGCTATTTTCCACCGGCTTTTATCGTTAACGTAATTTCATTTCAATGAATTTTAATTTTCACAATTTAATCCTCATTTTACCTGACGTGTGAAACAGATTAAGCAAACTTAATTATTTAGCGTTCGCTGTATTATTTCACTGGACTGTGGCACGTCCTTTGGTTTTAATTGAGAAGTTGTCGTTACGTGTGAATCGGCTTTATGTTCCGTGCCAACAGCATAGTTGAGATTGTAACAGTACGTACGGATTGAAATGACAAATAAATATTTTCGTGTATTATACTGCATTAGTGGAGAAGGGTAAAATTTTCCGAAAGTGAACCCTATACAACATATAGTAGGTCTATACCTATATATGTATAAATGCGGTCTGCAAATCGTTCAAATTATAATTAGATTTTACATAAGGTACGAAAGGGAAGCCAGCAGGAAACAAATTATATGGACCCTTCGTCACTGCACTGCATTGCGCCTAAGTCACGGTAATACAGTCGAGTGTAAGCGATATCAGCTGTTAAGGTGGAATTATGTTTACTAGATGCGTCAAATATTGGTATCGTAAGGAAACAAAATAAACGGGTAAGTTCTAGATGCTTACGTGAGCTGCGAATCTTAGTGTAGAATTTTATTGGCATATTAAATAATTTATATCGATGTGATTTGTTCTACTGGAACATGCGCCAAATATGGCAGTATATTCCCATCCATAACATTTTGGGATAGATATAAGTTCAGTAAAAGGAGATGTAGTAATTACCCCTATGTCTATTTGAACTAAAAACGTGCCATTATGACTATATTTGACCTTCTGAAACTAAATTGACCTGTGACAACATTCTTTTGGCAGACCAACGTCTAAGTCCTCGCATTGTGTGCACGGAATATTACAAATTCATTACCCGTAGAAATCTGAAGAAAAGAACGGACGTGAGCTGTAAATGTATGGTTTAGTGACAAACTATATAGGCTTGTGTTGTGCAGTGTGCTGCATTAATAATACTAGTAATATGTGTTAGTCGTAGATAGAAAGAGATAAAAATATAATTTTTTTATACCAATTGAATGACGAGACGAACATCGCTTGCCGTAAGCGATACGATCACCCATAAACAGTAGCAACACCATACAGAACTTTGACTTACAAAATACCGCGGGACACTGCACTCCACCCACAAATTTTAAATATAAAAAATATTCTATATATACATATAATAGTTAATAGTTTAGACGAATTTAATTTCTACAAAAAAATATTCTTTTATATAATTTAATGGAGATTAAAAGGTAGATTGTTTGTATGAAGTACTTCTGTGAATCGATTTCATGGACACAATTTTTTTCAAAATACTACCATATTAAAAATATTCTTGTGTGACCTTAAACTTTGAAAATGCAGAAGCGAACTCCTCAAAATCAAATAGTATTTTGACGATTCTTTTTGTAATAGCTTGCAATGTATTTTACAACTAACAACAGTAAAAATCGACTCCAAAAACCACTTCAACACTTAAATAATAAAACATATATATGGGTTAATAAGAAATATAAACGTCTCTAAAGTAAAAGGTATAAGAGTTGCCACATCACCTACATCATAATTAGACAAAAGTAACAATAATGTTGATTATTAATGAAAAAAGTGTCCGTTAAGTAGCAAAAAGAATAGTATAAATCTGTCATTTTTCTATTTAGATATATATTGATATAGAAGTGTTATTGAACGTGCTTGTTGTTTATCAAAAAATATACTTTATTAATTAAATATGGCGGACGTGAACTAAATCATAGTTCAGCAACAAATGTGCGTTAAAAGTATTGGCATATTTATTTTTGTTAAATGCTGTGTTCATAATTAAAAAGGTTTTGTATACCTATATATTTTTTGGTTATTATTAGACGTGGCTAGATGAATTTTATCGGAACTTTCACTGACTTAATATTGTAAAATATTTTTATTGATAATCAAGGAATTTGAGCAGGCGGACTCAGAGCAAAAAGCTAGTTCAATAAAAAAATATATCAAAATTAAAAGAAACAGTCCATCTTAAGAGATACACAATAATACAAAGAGATGGAACACAAATATATTTTATCTACGAAAAAAAACATCTCAAATTCTCTACAACTGTAAACATCGTATGTTACTCTTTGTCCAACACTTACACAAAAGTATCATTGTTTCGCAAAGTAAACGAATACCTGTTTGATCAGAAAAACATTTATTGTTCCTTACCAAGAAATCGTATATATTCCTCGTGTCAGATTTAACCGTTCATATTTTACTCGCACCAAGCCATTCCGTGGTTGTCACGTAAAATACATCCAGAAGGGTTCTATCTGATTTATTTAGCTCTGTTCACACAGATACCTATTTTACACGATTTACTTCTAGTTGGAATACCCGGCCACTTTTAAGGGTTACCCTTTGAACGTATTATTAACTAAAAAACATACATAAAGTATTATTGATAGTGATAATTGTTTTTACTGGTGGTAGGTCATTGTAGCCAGTTGAAGGACATTGTAGCCAGTGTAAATACTGGACATAGTAAAACTTAACCCCTCATGTCTCAGAATGGCGAGAGCAGTGGAATACCAAACAATACTTTGGAATTCAAAATTTTGGATGGTGTTTCTGTTTATGGGCGACCGTATCGCTTACCATCAGGCGAAAAGCAAGCTCGTCTCGTCAATAAAAGCAATAAAAAAAATCCGTAAAGGTTTTATTATTGATCAATATTATGACAAATATCAATAGTATTGATACTAGTAATTATAATTATTGCAATTTTAATTAAATATTAAAAACAAACATCGATAATTTCAACATATTACTCTATTGTTAAACGAAATAAGGTATATCCAATTCCCTTTGGTTATAATTAAAAATGGTGTCACTCAAGCCTTTTGCAACGTAAAAAATAAGTAATTCAACAGTTTCGTGAACGTGTTCAACACAGCCATACCGAACTAGTTCAAAATACAATGACTTTCGTAAAACTTAGTAGTCGAGTCTCGGGACCTGCCTTTTCAAGCTGCACTCAACTCAAGACGTTTATAAGCCGGAGCAAATAATAAACTACGTTGGCTGAGTAATGCGCCAAGTCAAGCATATATTATGCAAATGTTAGTTTCGTTGTCATAACAACAACAGCCCTGTATTATATACTGTCCCACGGCTGGGTATGGGCTATTTCTACCACTGACAGGGATTAGGTCTTAGTCCACCACGCTGGCTTAGAGCGGATTGGTAGATTTCACAATCCCTCAAATTCCAATAGATAACTTCCCAATTATGCAGGTTTCCACCCGATGTTTTCCTTCACCGTAAAAGCAAGTGATAATTTACAAAAGATACACAGATAATTTTGGAAAATTCAGGGATGTGTGCCCTTGGTATTTGAATCTGCGGACATTCGTTACGGCAGTCCGTTCACAACCGTTATCATCATTATCATATTTTTTATTGATCACGAGCTCTGATAGAATATCTGGAACACTCGTGGGAATTTTCTGGAAATGATGGTGTACTTGAGCAGAAGACTGTGAGGCTTATGATTTGAGTTGAGGGTTCGTCCTAGGTTTGAATTCTTTCTATACCGTCTCGCCAAAGTGACCCGACTGCACATGGTAAGTGAATCTGCCAACTGTTTGTTGGATCAATACAAAAAACACCAGTAAATTGTCAGTAAACGTATTTAGTGTCGGTAAAGATAGACCCGTGTGTTTTACATAATAAGAAGCATAGTAAGGTAAAATGTGGATGCAATTATTGCGCCGCTTTCTATACATTCGGTGATAACGGTATATGTTTATACGTTATGTGTCTACAACTTAGAGACCTCGGAATGATTGTTATTGCAATGTTGTCTAGTATTCTTCTGCTGCCACCTGCCCTGATCATACTCAAATGGGGGGTCATAATATACTTTCCAAGTATATCAGAGAAAGTGGCTTAGTTTTTACGACCCGCCGTCTTCATGACGGTCATTATTATAGTGATATGCTTCGAAAAACATAATTTGCCTGAAATTGGATTCGTGCCCAATAACGCGTTAGGCTTACCAGGTCATGAGGCAGAATGGAAACGAAATATGAGTGCATTCAATCTTGTCGCAACTTTGACTGAATTTCGAGAATACAGTTGACTGTAAAGCCGTAGTGTGAAGTATATATAGTGTTATGGAGTAATCGTCTCATTGCGGTAAAAAAATGTATTGGAAACGGGGCTTATTCTCTAAGCCACTGATTGTTTTGATGGTGTGAAACAAGCACGTAACGCGCCGCGTTGTGTTTAAGACAATAGAAATTGGCATGCAACTACTAAGTATACCACGCTTATTTAACGAGGATAACACGGCAATGTATCGAGCTTAGATAGAGTATGAGGACCTGGTTAGTCAACCTACGTATTCTATTACCTTGGTCAAACAGCAGTAAAAATATAAAAATTGTTATATTTCGGTTTGGAGGATAAAGTGTAAATATTGAGTATTATGAGACATCTAACATCTCAGTATGACGAACGGAATGTATTGTCATGAAATAGATATAAATTTAATAATTCAGGGTTTTTAATGGTGTAGGTGTTGTAAATGAGCAAAGCTAATTGCTCGTCTGAAGACTTAGGTGTACAAAAACCTTTCCGATTTGGTACTTGCAGATAAAAGTGCCCATAGCATAAGTTATTTTTATAAGGCCATGGAAAAGTTACCCAACTGCGCCGTTGGTTAGTGGAGCGAGGTACAGATAGTGTCGACTGTCAAGAGACAATTATCCCTAGGCGGCAAATGCCGGCTTGTTCGAGATCGGGTGTACAGGCTGATCTAGAAACGCGACACTATCGTAGGCTAGTTTTACCTCTTGTTCCATTACAACCAGCTCAATACATTAACAAATAAAACACAGACAAAACCCAGTTCCCGAAATGAAATTACGAAACTAATAGCAAAAAACCATCACTTTGAAGTGACCCATTCAGTTGGAAATGACAAACCGATTTCTCTTTATAATTTAACACTTCAATCGGAGCCTATCGGAACGTGAAATTAATAAAAGAGCTCAATTTTCTTTACAATAATTGCCTGTCCGAGGTCTGAGTTTGATTCAAAAATATTAAACATCCTTCTAGCGTTATTAATATTATTTAATATGCAAATGATTCGAAGTAGGCACGAGGACTTAGTGATTCCAAGTGCGACATTATTTTCAGATACTTAGAACTGTTTTAACGTGGAATGTCTGCAGAAACTCTTCAGTGTTCATAAGATAAATTAACTGAACTCCCAGAATGAGAAGAAGCGTGTATTTAAATCTATAACACTGGTGTCTAGCAATTTTTTATTTAATTAACAAAGCCTTGCCAATAAAAGGAAAATAAATAAATCAATACTTTATATTTCGGATAAATAAAGTTTTACTATTTGTTGTTCAAAACCTTTGTCAAAGCAAACCTTTAACATATAAAATTATAAAGGCCATTTTACATTTAGCTTTTAAGTACTTAGACGAAAGTATTATCTGTCCAGACGTGTATTGTCAACTCATGAAGTACTTCACATAATATTTAACCTTACACTATAAAAATACAAGGTTTTTAATCCGATAACAATTTCGCTCATCATAAAAATAATGCTGACTGAACGTTACTTTCATTTTGCATATAACATTTGATGCAAACCGTAAAAATATATTGTAATACCGCTTCACAGCAATTCATTCTCGCAAATACGTAACTCAAAATAAACAGTAAAGTTGTATTAAATTGCCGATCGAATGGAATACTCCAAACGTCCCTTTAGTGGACAATTTTAAGAAAGCTTTTATCCGTCTGTGTATTTCAATGACACAGTAAATTGACCTATATTACAAATTGAATTAGGACTTTTTTTAACCGTAAGATGAAGTAGGTTCGAGAAAATCATAAATTAAATACCCATTATTATAGGTGTCCAATAGGGTATTACTAATAAGATTAGACTATTTTTTAAATAGACAGAAAGAAAGATTTATTGCTGGCACAATTTTAAATAGACACATTACACAAATAAAATTAAATAAAGAAAATGACTATATTATCTATACTTATAATAAATCTGTAGAGAGGTCAATTCTGTACATGAAATATATTTCCAAAATAACTATCAGGGGGTGATTAGGGATCGATACTGATGCCAAAAATGCAATTAGTAAAATTTTTGTCTGTCTGTCTGTCTGTCTGTCTGTCTGTCTGTCCGTCTGTCTGTCTGTCTGTCTGTCTGTCTGTCTGTCTGTCTGTCTGTCTGTCTGTATAACCGTTATAGAAACAAAACTACTCGACGGATTTTAACGAAACTTGGTACAATTATTTGTCATACTCCTGTGCTGGTTATAGTATACTTTTCATCACGCTACAATTAATAGGAGCAGAGCAGTGAAGGGAAATGTTGGGAAAACGGGAGAAGTTACTCCATTTTTTAAGCTTCCGTCGCGTGTGCAACCTTAATTGTTAAAGAGAGCTACGCAGAAATCATGTATGACGGAAATGTTCTCCTTAAAATTATGTAAAAAATATCCCACGACAGCATATGTCTATATTTTATGGTTGACTCACAATAACACGTGTAACTCCCGATAGCTTAGCAGTTCGAAGCTTTCTCATTATATTTGCCTACTCTTACGTTTATAACACTCTCAGTCATCCCTAATTAAAAAGTTAACATTATTAAATATTCCATAAACAAGAATCATAGAAATCGGTATAGAAACACCAAAGTTATACATGAAATACGCTAATAATAAACCATCATGCGTGAATACTGAATCATGCTATAAGGATTACTTTTGTATATATATAAGGTCGCGAACGCACAGGCAGGCGGCTTGCTTGGCACCTAGAGGCTAGCGAATCACCTAGCGAGTAGCTTCGTAAAACGAATATTCTCGAACGTACGCGACCGGCTCCATTTTTGAACTCCGAAATCCACGCGGGCGAAGCTGCGAGCGGAAGCTAGTTAATAAATAAATAAACAAAATTGACAAAGTCCAGCAAAGGTACCTCTCATTCAGCTGGATGCTACAGTACGACCTAAGTAGTACTGCAACGCTGATTTTCGATGAGAGGCCCAGATGATGTGCAGACGCTCAGTCGGTTCTTATTATAAAAAATAATAACATTATGTATATACATATTATGCGTGTTATAATTATTTACATAATATCACTGCGCACTGGCCATGCGCGCAATACTATAACAAGTCTAATAAATGTGCACGATATACAGAGTTAGTTGAGAATATAACAGTCTACAGACATGAATGTTCGCAGGTTCAAGACACAAGGCATTCCTCTAACATTTAGAAGTTACATGTATATTGTTTATCAATAATCGTTCTTTTAATGGTGAAGGAAAACATCGCGAGAATACATACAAATCTGAGAATTTTTTTAATAAGAATTTCGAAGGTATGTGCAGTCTATCAACCCACACTAGTCCAGTGGTGGACTAAGGCCGAACCCCTCAATAATAGAGGAGGCTGATGCTCAGCAGTGGGCACTATAAAATATAGCTGATTCTTAAAAAAAAAAATTTTTCGGTCAGGCTTTAGTTTTAGAATAAGTTATTGTTTATTTTTGTTAAATACTATTATATTGGTGATCTCTGATCATTATGTGATTTCGTATTCATAAATCATACACAATATTTTTTCTCATATTCTCAAGAGATCACAGTACTCTAAAGCAAACCAGAGATGAAATCACACACAAAGGACATAGAGCTGCACTTAGCAAATTCGAAGCGAGGCGTCACTCCATCACAATATCGCCAAAGGGCAGCAAAGGGTGCAAATTAGGTATAGCGTTTAAATTGAAATACTGGCAGTGCTAACTCGATTTCTGGGGGACGTTCGGGGCGGGACGAAACGTTCGTTACACACTCCAGTCGGGAAATTTACTTCGAAAAACACTCGAGGATATGGGAGGGTTCTGCTAATATTTTGTACGGTATTTTTATGTTTGTATAAAACTCAGTGTTTAAGAATAACGTTGTCTTTTAGTATCATAGTAAAAACCGCGAAAAAAAACAGAAAAATAGTTTTATTATAATATCTAACATTCGCGTAAACATAAAAAAATATTAAGTAGTCAGTTTAATGAGCTCTGCCCTTCCGTGTTACTAAACTTAAAAAAATAATTACATAATATTTCTCTGATATTTTTGAATAACTAGAATACAAATATAAAATATAAACCAACGAAGCCAATTTCGAAGACCTACACAAATTACCCAATTATGGACACAAAAAACTTTTATTTGAGTTGTGCGGTTCGAAAAAAGAATACTGGAACGTAATTTTATAAATTACCGCGCGCGTTCGAATTTCGAACTAGAAAAATTGTACAGAAAGTATATCGGAGAGAACGAAATTTGAAACAAGCTAGCTTCGCACCATGCACTGTTATTAGGGGACACACTCAATGCCATTCCAATCTCTATAACGTTAGAGGGCCGCCAGTTACGTGTCAGACGTGATCTAACTCGGTGAATTGTGAATACGATGTAGTTTTTCCACTAAATCTAACCCAAGTTGGTGTTAAAATATGGAAGGATTTTAGTAAGTAGAAACTATGGCACTTGTGGCTTGTAAGGCCGTTACAACGGTATGATCATGTTGAAAAGACCAAAGAGCCAAAGACAAGCAACAGATGTTGGAAAAAATGTAAAGGAATGGACATCCTAGCGAGAAGTATATCGTTATATTTTTTGTTTTATATTAACATAAACACATACATACACACTCATGCATTTTATCTCTAAATGGGTAGGTGGCGGTGCAACTGGTACACCCATTTTCTGCTGTAAGTATTGAACTCACAATGTGATAAGAGATGAGCGTATCATCATACAACAAATTACAGACTCCGAAAACCATGTATCACTTTGCCTACCCGGTGATCGAAACCGATACCTTTGCACTGCAGTCGTATAATTACGCCAACAAGGTAGTACTTAATAGCATTAATGATTTTAGAAAAGTATCTTGTCCTCACCTTCAGTTCAATTCCATAAAAAGAGCTCACACTATTCGTACTGAGAAAGTTCATTATAATAGCAATAAAATATTAGGAATTTAGTTATGGATTACCGACGACAAAGTCACTTAATGTAGGAGGGTCTAAGGCGCTGTCATGTGCAATTTATTAAATATAGCTTTTGCTTGCGGCTTTGCATGCGTGAAATTTTTATCCGAGGTAAAAAGTAGCCCATAGCACTTAGAAGTAATGTAGATTCTTATTAAGAAATAAATTTCAAAATCGGTTCAGTTCAGCTCAATTTAAACAAATAAATACTTGAGCTTTATAATATTAGTATAGCTTAAACATACTTAATGTATATATTGCTTGGAAATTTCAATAAATACTACTCATGAATGCGTCAGCACTCGGCGCCACCTACCACTGTTCCGCCTTCAAACACCGCGAACAAATATTGTAAGGTTTGCGCCCTTGTCACGGGCCATACGATTGCTTAACACTATATCTCAGAACTTGGATATATTTATATGTAACCTGTCAGAATTCACTGAAATGGCTCATAAATTGAAATAAATTGTTAAAATGAAATCTGTATAACATCGCATTAGTTTCAACTGTTATGGTGTTATAATATATGTATAAATAAATAAATAAATACTGTCGCTATCCCTACTTATTAATCTATACTCTCATACTTCTACTTAAAAACTAAACTACTTGACCCATCGATAGCATTCAGTGGTGTTTAACGGCTTTGCGACTTCAGTAACAATTGATAGTAATCAATAATATTTGTATTGCAATAACATTCATAGCATCGCTTAGCATTTTTCAGTGATATTTTTAACATATTTAATAATATTGCTGGTGGTTGGATATATTTTACATCCGCCCAAATAACGATCGCCGTATACAAGGTGTTAAAACCCGCCAAAGTGGCCCAAGTAAGTGTGTCGCGTTCTAATATCAGCCTGTGTATATTTGGTTCCCATAGGCCGGTATAATTGTATCAACTGTCGACGGGTAATCAGCTCTCGTCAGTCGACAATCTGAATGAATGAATGAATCAAAATTTCAACAATCTATTGCACACCACGCTACTTACCATCAAATGCAGAGGGGTTACGTTAACGTGTCTGGAAAAAAAAATATTTTTACCTATATAATAAAAAATCATCTCATAAGTGCGACAGAGAATCAACACGAAACATTGGTCACACTACGTTATCTACAGGCACGTTGCATGGGATGCAGATTCAATTTTATTGTGTATTGTGAACACGGACTGTGCCCGGACCGGTCCCAACTAACAAATCCGTGCAAAGAATAAAAACACGTTTGTACCTGAAAACCAAAATAGGCACCGCGGTATAAAATACGAAATAAAAGCAAATATTGACGTATTCAGAAACATTTTACAGCCTATATTCGTATTGGAAGGAAGTAATTTCATATAGTTGCATCAATATTCTGTATAATAATACAATACCTGTGTTATATACTTGCCCACTGCTGAGCACGGGCCTCTTCTATTACTGAGAGGGATTAGGCCTTAGTCCGCCACGTTGGCCTATTGCGGATTAGCTTACCTTCAAAATTCTTAGATACAACTTCTCAGGTACGCAGATTTCCTCATGATGCTTTTCTTTACCGTTAAGGCAATAATATACAATGAATACACACATAATTTAAAAAAGTCAGAGGTGTGTGCCCTTGGGTTTTGACCCGGCAGACATTCGTCACGACTGACCATACCATTCCCAACTAGGCTATCGCCGCTTACATATAGTCTGCATGTTTACATGTAGTATATGCAAAAAAATGAATAAATAAAGTTGACCACTGACTTTGTATGTTATATTAATTGCGTTCTTGTTTGCGACGTAAAATCCACGGTATTAATAATAAAAATAGTAAATAGTAAATCCTTTATTTGCAAAAAAGTTGGTACAGTATAGAATCTTAACTAGTCATTTCTGATCAATCAACTTTTGTCAAATTTATTGACATGCAAATTTTTTTTTGATATGTATAATAATAAAAGAAAATAATTAATTAGGTTAGGGCAAACATTACTTATAATATGTATTAGATTAAATTTAAAATTTGGTTGTCAATTGAATTTAACATAAGTTTTACATTATTATGCCTATTGTAATATGATTAATTTTGAATATTGATTATTAATTCTAGAATACAAAATGTCGCAGATAATCTTTATACAGTTCTGTTTCCGTTTTTAATTTAAAGATGATAATAGAAAGATGTATTCAAAAATACTTCTTATGTATTAAAAGGATAAGTATAAAACTTATCTCTGAAATAATTAAATATCAAATTGAATTTAACCAGCGAAGAACGACATATTTTTAATCCCAGCATGTGGTAAGGAAAATTCTTGGTATAGTGAAAGTTTTTGGTTACTCCGTATGCACCATTAAAGAAAACTTTGTTGATACTAGTTCTGAACGGGGAATCTGGGATATACAAAAGTTTGAGGTGTTTTAGGAAGTATGGTATCCGCATATATCTTCTGATTTATACATAATATATTATTATATATAAGGATGTATGTATGTATACACTATACAGTCTGTCATAAAAGTAGGTGAACAAATTTAGTATTAAATCGACTTTAAAAATTTGTGTCCAATCAAAAATCGTTTTTTCTTCACTTAAATAAACTTTAAAGGGTTGACTCTGTTTTAAATAAAAAGAATATTTCGATTGATGTTAATGTGTAGACGTGGTTTAGTTTTGAATTTGTTCAACTTCTTTTGTAGCTGGCTACACAAACGTATAGGATATGTAACGAAATTCCTAGAAGTTTAATCATGAAACAATCAAAATATAACCAAAAGGAAACAAACACTCATGTTTCGTGGCAGAACATTATAAATAACAGATTAATACTTAATTCACAACTATCATTGCCAAATGAACCGCAGATTGATATAAATATGAAATGGAACAGCAACTCAGCGACGCGTGGCGACATGTGATAAACTTCGTCAGACAATAAACGCTCAAAACGTATATATTATCGCTGCGACAAATATTTTTACGGCCTGCATTCACTTATTATTTACGTCACATATGAAAAATGATCGCATAAATCATTTACAATTGTACTTCCTCCGTTTCGACGCCGTAAATTCTTTAACTTCAACATTTTATCACCTTCATTTTGGAACGTGTTATTTGATTCTTAAAAATATTGGAATAGCGATTTTGTAGGGATAGAACGAAAGAAATTCAAGGGTTTGGTTAGTCTACAGATTTGGATATGTAAGTGATATAGGAATCAATAGTATCTTTTGCTTTGAAGAGGAAAATCCACAGTTAAGATGTCGCTAAAAACTTCGAAGTAATGATTGCTAAAATTAAGCCAGTGCGGCCAAGACAGGACAGTAATTATGGAGCAGATATTATACTAATAATATTAAGTTCTCCGATATTAAATGTATTACATTATATTCTATATAATTTATTGACAAAAATCTGAGAATACTTACACACATATACTCCAGGCTTTCATCCCCGAAAGGGGTAGCAAAGGGACCTGGTGGTGGACTGGTGCACTCATTTTTCTGCATATTTCGAGTATTCCGTCCTATAAAGTGATAGACTATAAGTATACGTTGCTGAGAATTCTTATATTAAGACCTTACTAGAGTTTCAACACGGGCACAAAATAAATACGTTCACATTTTCATTAAAATTTCAACATCAGCAGACATAAAAGCGAACAAAAATTCCAAATCGAATTAATGACCTCATTAAGATAATACAAAGTAGAAAAAACTGAAATATAGGGCGCCAGTGCTTGAAACAGCCGAGAGCCCTCCAATTTGTCGAGAACTCGCAAGCTTCAGTCTAAATGATTGGATATTTGCGTACGTTCCATTGAGACAAGCGTACACTTGTCTTAATTAAGATGGCCTTTTGTATGCAGCTAGTTATGCATAATGGACTAAACTAATTTCTTATAGTGGAGATAGTATTTCACATATGACTATTCCGTGGCGAAGGGTCCTTATAAGTCGATTCTTATCGGCTTCGTTTTCGTAATTTATATGAAATCTAATTGTCAGTATAACTATTTGCAGACTGCATTTATGCATATAAGTATCTATATGTTGTGTCAGTATCCGTTACAAAAAATTTCACCCTTCGCCACTGTTATTGGTTATATATAATCCCTTACATATCGACCGTAGCTTTAACGAAAGAATTGTTCTTACTAATAGTTAACATCCAATAACAAAAAAATAAACATACATCTCGCCTTCAACCCTGACGGTAAGCTGATGTCTAAATTGGCCTCCCTCTTTTCGCCAAGTATAAAAGAGGCGAGCCTATCGTTAAAAAGTTGTCTATGTGTTGATCCTGAATATGGTCTACCCATGTGCAAAATTTCATACAAATCCGTTCAGCTTTTGTGCGTTTACATTTATCAAACAACCAAAAAATTACAAGTTTTCGCAATACGCAAACACAGGTCATTCTTATAGTAATACGTACAACTGGTATACTAACAAACTGATTATTTACATATGTATATGTGTTGACATTAAATTCCACCATAGTTGTCAACATCCTCTAAAAACAAGCAGTAATCCATACGTCTCTAATATTGAGCAAAGTGTTAGGGGACACATTTTTCGTACACGGGGAACAAAAAGCAGACTGAATCACCTTTCCCTGAAAGTATCAGGGCGGGTGGTCAATAAACCCGAGCAAGAAGCCCGAGTCAGAGAAAACTCTGAAAGGCGATGCAAAAAGTAAGATTATCAAATTGTAATTACTAGCAGTCTTACGTATAAACTCGCATTATGATTTGATCAATTGCTTTGCCTTCGATTACCAAAAAATTACTTATAAACTTGTTTTATCGTTAAGAGGTGGTTAAGCATTGCTTAAATAGCTGTCAAAATTAAACATCGCCGAGGATTAAAAGTTTAAGAGCAGACTAGTTAAGAAGTAAGCATAGTTTTGCGAAATTTTTATAAGTAACGCTGTAAATGTATACGGATTTTGTATGCACAGTAAACACACTTTGAACACAAACTAAACTTAGAAAACCACGTGTATATACAAGTTTCATGAACTTATAGTTCGATACTAAAGGTAAATACGTCTTTTATAGGAAAGCAATTAGGTTTCTTTGAAATGCAAAATAAACGAACAATTCCTTTTCGATATAAAAGTGTAGAAGAAACTAATATTTACAATGTTGCCCATTGAGTTTCGCTGCCTAACGAATTTACTAGAGTTTCTTCGCTCGTTAAAATTATAAAGAAATTTTTATATTTTTTGTTGGCAATTAGCGGTATTTAAAATTATTGAAAGATACTGATGGCCAAGTTGTACGCTATGACTGCAATGCCGAGGTCTCGAGTTCGCTTCTCGGGTCGGGCAAAGTAATATTAGGTTGTTCTATTCAGCATTAGCCTAGGCGTCTGGAATTTGTATCCGATATGGCCAAAGGCTCGCCCCTAGCACATCATGGCACACAATACACACGTCGGAAGCGGATGCACCTGCTGCGCGTCTGCCTACCCTTTTGGGGATGAAAGTGTGAATATGTGTGAAAGAATAAACTACGAAATGGAAAATTGGTTGTCAATAATAAAATATAAATTGTTTATAGAATGACACCATGACTTGACAGCAGGTTGACTAAAACCTATGTCAACTCTGCTTTAAATGTTTGAACTAAAATATAGTGTATTAAATATATAAATTCGTTCCGGGTTGAATTGGTGCTGTGAAGCGACACGTTCTGCGAGTATTATATAATGGGGCGGGAATGCCGCTGAAATGTGTATTTTAGAGCACTCAACAAATATAAGCATGGTAGATGAAGTTAAATTCGTCAAATGATCACGTAGCTCTTACTAGGTGTCGTTCGCGGCTTCGCCCGTGGACGGTCTTTCACAGTATAGTTTCATTCTTCTGAAATAACAACGCGTGCCTAATTTCATTCCAATCCGTTCAGCGATTGAATTTGCTTACAGACTCCATGTTTACAAACGTTCTCATTGTGTTTAATATTTTCGACTTTAATATCATTAAAGAAAATACAATTTGCAGTAAAGCATTTAGTATGTCATCGCTCTACTTTTAGTTTTAGCAATTTGGAACTTTATATAAAGATGCGCAATACATACATAAGTATTTCTAAGAGCACCGCCCGCTATACCGTAAACATGTATGATACAGGTGCGCTGGGGTGAGGTACAAGGCAAAAGCTTATGATAAAGTATTTTAATAATAGATACTACTAGTGAGACGGGAGAGATATAAATTCGACTGTAATTTTATTATAATACTAGCTTCCGCTCGCAACTTTGCCCGCGTGGATTTCGGACTTCAAAAATGGAGCCGGTCGCGAACGTTCGAGAATATTCCTTTTACGAAGCTACTCGCTAGGTGATTCGCTAGCCTCTAGGTGCCAAGCAAGCCGCCTTGACTTGTTTATTCAAATTTGTCGAAACACGTATATTCCCTAAGATCCGATCTTTACGCATACAATTATTTGTCGTTAAAGAACGGATAAAAATCGTTCGATCTAGCACGTGTAATGCAAGTTTGTGTCAAAATTTATACACGAAAACCTCTGAACTCAGTAATTATGTAATTTTTTTTAGCTCAGATGAATGATCGATTTTGTTTATTTGTTATTTATTTAAACGTGTATGTACAATTTCTTCGAATATTTTAAAAAATATCTACAGTGTCACTCAAGTGGGGTAAGATCATATGCCTAGAACTATTAAAAAAACAAAGTTCGCTTCTAAAAATATCTTACGAAATTTATTAAATTTTTTGAATGTTTATAAATGACTATCTAGATCAGAATATACTCTTTTTATGGATTTTAGAATCCCTTTAACATAGACGGTTTTAGATAGTAGTCCGAACTATACCTGTGAAGGTCCTATCTTTCTCACACATTTCTAAAAGTATGGTACTTTTTTAAAGCCTTATAAAACATTAACTGTTTTATTTAAGAAATCGAAAAAATATATACCATTTAATATATTTAATAACATATAGCTAAGTTAATGATTCATTATGATAACTTCTATAGAATTCTTGTAAAAAAATAATTCGAGAACACTGTTTAACACGTTGAAAAAGCGTCCGATTTAACCCCAACGCACCTTAGATGACCTCTCTACAGATTTATTATAAGTATAGATAATTAATTGTTTTATTATATTATATACTTTAATTTTGCTGAATTACAGCTAGTATTTTTTTTTGGTCTGCATGAGCTGTGGTTTTTAGACCCAATTCCCATGGAACTGGTATCCAAAAGTTGTTGACGTCAGGCAGATCGACTGTCATGGCAACTAAACTTCACCCTTCAACATCTTTGATAAAGTGTGTTTTATCGATCCTTAGTTTGAGCAAAATAAGGACCAGTGGAAGGAGATAGTTTCTAAATTTTTAGTAACGAATAAAGTTAACTGCCGATTATTAGAAATAAATCTTTGTAATTCAAGTTATTGGTGTTTTACTGTTTATTGTTGGTCGTATCGCTTATCATTAAACGAAAGGCAAGCTCGTCTCGTCATTCAAAGCAATAAAAAATATAATATATTAATAAGAATTTACTAAGGTCATCAATTTTAAACCGCTTCCACCCATACCACAGACCGTAGCACCATGTCCGGAGTTGGGCAGCGTTTTACGTGAGTGGCTTACTGAAGAAATCATGGCGTCCGGAACGCCGCATTTACGTACACACGACACTTGTCCCGCACGCACGCTGCACCACCGCAATTAACGAAGGTTTAATACCAAAATATGTGTTTTGATTACTTAAATTGAGCACATTATTTTGAGGGTATTTGTGACACATTTTGCTATAAGACAATGACGTTTAACAGACCGTGGTAGTAGGTCACTGACGCTCGTATCGGTCCGTTGGTTGCTGATATCTTTGTGAAAGTATTTCTGAAAAGTCAGTGATAGTTCTTATAATCAAAATTACAGTTCCCAACATTATAATACATATTTACTGGCGTAGTTGCGGAACGACTGCTAGGCTCAAGTTTTGGATTCGATCTCGTTCATGACATAAGGTTTTTTTGCTCAGGGTCAGAAGGCGATGGGTTCGCTCTTTTCACATCATAGGAATAGATTTGGGCAGAAGTGGATGCACTAGTTGCAACTCTGTTTACCTCGTCGGGGATAAGCATGAGCGTGTGTTTGGATTGTGCTGCCAATGATGATAGATTCACTTCTTACTGTATGCATAATAACGCCAGTATGCCTCCTCTATAGTCCTCTGGGTCTTGGCGTCTAGTGAAGTGAAGGCCAGGGAATGTGTCGACCTGCAACAGATGATATACTTATCCTTCGATGGTCTTCTCAATTTTGTCAGCCTGTCTAATTACTTCTTCACAAATCTGTGGTTAAGACTGTAGTCTACCAAACTGTTCAGTTCAGATTGATGGATCAGTAGTAACTAGATAAGTTCTTGGTGCGTCGTTTATATGCTTCTGTCTAGGAACTGCAGTTAACAATTTAAATAACGTTGCAGAAAGTATAAAGTATTTATTGACATTGAGCATCTAATGCTTAAGGGTGACAAGTGCAGTTCACGCAGAGCTATGTAATTTAAGGATTGTTTTGTTACTGTTATAGGCACTTACCATAAAGCGATCTACTTGCTCGTTTAGTCAAATAAAAAGATTTCTTGACGAGTATCTTCATGTTTTAATATGCCTATGCGGTATGTCATGAATACACTCCTATATTTGCATCGAAAGCCCAGACCGGTTATCGGGTCAGCTTTTCTTTGAATGAGGATGCTAGACTTCGTCTGCAGATGTCGTGGGCACTCGAAAATCGCCTTCGCAGCAAACTCGGGCTTAAGAAATTATATCTATATTGCTATTGATTTTCCTTCGGTTATTTGGGTCCTCACTTAATTCAAATTGATGCTTAGATCTAGCCTAGAATTAATTAATAATTATATAGAAGATAGGTAATAAATTTGACAGAAAAAAATTATATGTAAATAAATATACAGAACTATAAACTCTAATTATTGTACTTAATGTTTGTAGTAAGACAAAAATCTTGCATAACTGTATTTGAAATGCAATTTATGTTATATACGCAATTAAATTGGTCTTTTGAAAAGTATTAATAATTATAGGGGAATAATTATAATCGACATAGTTTAAGTATACTAGAAATCGTTTCACCATTCAGTTTATTTGTATTTTACTGGGTTATACTCGCGGCTTCACTCGGGTGAAAAGCCTTTCCTGCTACTAAACTGCCTACCTGTAGCGATGCATAGCACCAACTATACATCACTAGCTCCATCTATTCAAAAAATCGGATAAAAAAATATTATTTCCCATGGGAACAATTAATTGGCCTACGTGTTAATCCAGAATGTGGTCTAGCCGTGTGCCAAATTTCATTCAAATTTGTTTAGCTGTTTCTGAGATTGTTTCTGACAATGATTCATTTTTTGCGTACTTTCACTTTTATGATATATTTGCGAAAAAGATTAAATAATAGGGTTAAGAGCAGTAAAAAAGAAGTAAGATTTTTAGTATAAAATATGTACCTATTAAAATAATTAGTTTACATTTTAATGAATATTTATTAACAAACTTATAAAAAACGTAACGGGTGATCTTTTTCTAAGTCAAAGGAATCTTTATTTTAATAAATATTTTTTTCCGACTCAAAAGATTTTGCCTAAGAAATTTTAGAAAATTACTTACACTCCTAGTTTTTGTAATATTTCGGAATCTCTGTTTCCTAGAAACAACCTGTTTTTTTCAAAAGTCTCTGCCTGCAATAAATTATATCGCGGTTAGACTAAATAAAAATTTAAATAGGCTTTACTGCCGCTATCATGTTATTTTATAACTAAGTTTTTTGCGGCTAAAAACGTTATCGCTACTTGAGGGGTGAGGGAACGGTTATATTGGTTTCACCGGTCTTACGGCCCAATATCGACACTCAGGAGTATAGGCATAACCGAGTGAGCATTGAACCGGGTCTCTAGCCCCTGTGTACCTCCCCCGAGGCAATTCTTGTAGTCTCGATCTTCACACCGAATGCACGCCCATTTACGGGAGAACATTATGCCGCGACTCTACGCACATAGTATAATGTGTATACCTCATGGTTGCCAAATAAATATTGAGGGGCGTATAAGAGTTCGCGAACATCTTCCCTTCCTCTCTCTTCCAACCATCCTTACAAAGCTCTTCCCTCTTCTTCTCTTCCTTCCCTCCCTTCTTCCTCCCGTGCCCCGTGACCGAATAGCTGCGGGTTGCCAGTGTACCGTCCGCTGGCACCTTCAGTGATAGCGGTAGGGCCCACCAAATTATCATTGGGACTGCCGTGGTTGCTAAGCAGGGGGATCGCTTGTACACCGTTAGTATGGTAACCCGGTGATAAACGCGGCAGTTCGCGCAAAAAAAACCTGTATATCGCACACCGGCAGACCAACCAAAACCCGCGGTGGCTTTCTTCAGCGCAAATGGGACGGCCCCTGGGCATTATATACCTTTGGAATCGACGAGCAACAATTAATGAACTCACATGGTTACAAACATTGTATTCATAGAGTAGTTAAAAATATAATGTAATAGCAAAAGTCGCCTTTTCAAAGGATACTAATATTGTGTACTACTCTAATTAAAGTGACAAAATACATCAAACACCCTATAATTAACCTTATAGTAATAATAAATCCTTATTTGGATTTACTGTATTTTGAATACAATATTCAATAAATATCTCCATTGGTTAGGTAACTGTGTCGCAGATATAAATCTCCACCTCCGCAATAAAAAAGCGACAGTTTGTATTCCACAATATAAAAAGGTATAACACAAAGAAAACTTAATGAGTTCTTATGTTCACGCGAATGTTAAACATTGAAATGGAACTATTTTACGAATTTTATCGCGGTTATTTATATTATTATTTTCTCCCAATGATTCTAAGACTGCAGCCTTTATGGTCACGGGGCGGACGGCGGAAGAAAACTTTCTGTAGATATATAATTAAAAAAAAAATGTGTGTGAGTGTGTGTGTGAGAGAGTGTCTGTGTGTGTTTATGTGTGTGAAAAAAAGTTCGTGTATCCCATTATCTAGTTACTTGTAATGATTATGTAATTCGTAATTCACAATTTTCGTACAAAATTCAAACCACCTCAGGAGAAATCTCGTGCATTTGTACAATACATGGACTGAAAACAATAAAACGTGGCCGCAAACAGGTGAGATTTTAGTACGTATGTCACATAAGCCGGAGTTTCCGCGCGCTGTGAGCAAGTACCGTGATTTTCATAATAACAAAACAGTCAAGACAGTATTGCCGAGAAAGTAAAGTTCTGTATGATTTTCCGAAGGAGTATGTATTTTTATTGCTGTGAATGACGAGACAGAAGCTTGCCGATTCGCCTGATGGTAAGCGATACGACCACCCTTAAACAGTAGAAACACCATCCAACACCTTGAAATACAAAATATTGTTTGGTATTCCACTACGCTCGCTATCCTGAGACGTGAGATGTTAAATCTCATTATGTCCAGTAGTTACACTAGCTACAATGTCCTTCAAACCGGAACACAACAATGCTAGGCGGCAGAAACAGATATTGTGGTGGCACCTACTACCTACCCAGGTGGACTTTCACACATGAGAGGCCTACCGCCAGGTATAAAGAATGCAATAGGCGTAGAAAACTACGTGAATTTTTGATATTTATTTAGAAGAATATAGTACGCAAAAATGTTGTAGTGTAAAGGTTTTTTTATTGTCCTATGGGACCTTGCCCTGCGTACATGGACAAAGGGGTCGTGACTGGTGGCACGGGATATCCACCCTTGAATACGTAACCAGAGCCTTTGTACCCTCCAAATGATATTTTCCCGAATATACGGATAACGTTTTGTGTTAAACTTAGCCTAAGCTATGATTAATATTTTTTATTCAAATTTTATATGTACCACAATATTTACTGATTTTTTGCGCATGGTGGAAAGATTTGATGTCTAGATCATTGTTTTGCGTAACATAATTTGTACAGCAGCATAACATATTACATATTATCGTATAGGTTATATTGTGAAACATTATTCAATTTCAAATACGTATGCCGTTTATAGGCATACAGCTTTAACCATAATGTGTTAACAAGAAGCTAAATTTAAAATTAAAGGTGGGATAAATTAATACACACATTAATATATAGATAAATTAATATATACATTAAATATAGGCTTACATACTTATGACAAAAATAATCTACTGTTATTAGGAATTTTAATTATAAATTACTATTGGACTAAACTATTTTACGAATCATATCACGATTTTTATATTATAATTTTCTCCCTATTATGATATAAAAATCTACAATAAAATCCGTAAAATAGGTCTATTTTAATGTCTGACATGCGCGTAAATATTAGAAATCAATATTAATTACTAATTATATAGCGAACATAATAATCTTTTACATAACGAACCTTATACGTTTGTCTTAAAAGTTATGGACTGTGTTCCTACCTATAGTTACAGAACGGAATGACCAATAAGTCTCGTCCTTTGCAAAACTACTTTTACTAAAATCAATCTAAGCCAATTTAGATATTTTATAAATCAAGCACTCTCAACGAGAACCTCTTTACACAAAAATTCTAAAGCCACGCAAATTTAATTATAGACACAAAATTTATGATTTCGAAACACTATAATACTTCGTTCTAATAATATTGTAATTGAAGGGTTAACTTAATTAACAGTTATTTAATTAGTGTTTACTAATTGCTTTTATCGACATATAAAATGAATTCTAATTAGTGTTTGCCGTAATTAATAGCGTGCACTCAACAATAAAGTTATTGGGGAGTATGCTTGAGATACGATATTGTTGGTAAACAATTATGTATCTTAGTAGTATTTATATTAGGTATAATTAGCTATACAATAGATGTAATACTGTAATATTAGTGGTAGGATTCTTATATGTGTGTGTCCGCTTGGGTACCACCGCAATGTTTTTTTTTTGCCGCCAAGCAGCAGTGTGTAGTCATTGTTATGTTTCGGTTTGAAGAACACTAATGTTCTATTCCATTACACTGGCTCTAAAGCCAGTGTAATAGGCAGTCTATCGCTTAACATCAGGCAAACGGCAACCTCGTCTCATCATTGTCGGTAGCATATCTTGGTATAGTGGTGATATATGTTGTGTCAATCCTTGCATAATTTAAAAAAAAAAATGACTCCAAGACCTCTGCATCACGTCAAATCTTCAGTCATTGATGTAAAGATTGTCCAACCCTGTCACCTCGAAAACCAGTCAACAAAGCCAGTCTAACTTGGCAAACGTGAGGCATGTAATTGAGATCATAGTGTGGCCGGTAATGAATATTAAAAATAAAAATATATGTATTATTATGTACCAAAAAGCTCCTCGTAGTCGTCAATCAATGGCCTACCGGTGGAATTTGAATCGTCGTTTAGGCTGAACTGTTAATGTTCGCCAGACCTTTTTAAATTCCCTGATGTTTTGATGCTGGGACTTTGACCTATTTTGGCGTAACGAAACTCTTTTGTTGATTTGCTAGGATTCCTTTAAATTAAAAGAATATAAGTGAAAACTAATGCATAAAGACTAACTTACATATTCATAAACGTTATTTATCTAAGGACGGAGCATTGCTGTGATAACAAGTCTGTTTCTCAGTGCTGACGGCATGGCAGCCTTCGCAGTGCGTAGACATAGGGCCCTTGTGATTGGCTAATTTTGAGATACAACTTTAATCTAGTGGGCTGGCAGGATAAAACAAAGCTGAGAAATAGATTTGTAATCACAGCAAAGCTCCGTCCTTAAATAAATATCGTTTATGAATACCGACGTAAATATACGTATGTAAGTTGCAAAATGAACACACTGGGATAATTTAAAATGGCAGAGAAAATATATGCACTCGTGGACAATCTTGTGTCGGAATATTCATATGCAAGTTTATAACTTCTGAGTCCTGTTTGAAAACTTCTTGGATGCTACTTAGAGTGGTCGCAGTGGTCTAGAATAGTTTGGTTGTATCCCTGACAATTTGACGTTTTATTTGATAAATACTTATATTACCATTAAATATTATTTCTTGCCCTCTGTTGACGACGCAAATACTTTTTAGTGAAATATAGTTTTGGTTTTAATTATTTGAATTCCGATCCTTCGAGGTAATGTTTTTTTATGTACTTACTTGTCACTTGAGAGTTTTTCGTCGTATGTGAATAACTATTTTTCTTGTAACGCTTATTTTTAATTTTACGTGGTTGAGTACTGGCTCAAAATCAACACCCTTCCTTGGATTAAACCTCTAATGCAATTTGATCTCTGCACTGAATACTGAACCTCTGTTCTTACAGACGAGGATTATTTAATATCAACAGATCCACTTGTTTGTTCGCCGAATTTTAATATAAAAAATATTTGGTTATCCAGTTTCTTTGTACTCTAAGGAATTCTAAATATAGACGATTATACCTACAGCAGATTATCTTACATAAACCTATTGCCATCACTCAGGTCTTAAGTCAAATAAAACTGAACCGTTCAAACAGTACCTAAAGATACAGCTAAAACAATTTAACTCAAAACAGTGCATTCAATGCAATAAAACAAGAACACTAAATCAGTTAAGGCACGAAACGTCTCCGCAATCAAATCAAAACAAAATCCCCACACAGCTGCGCATTCCTTGATCTTATAACTTATTCAGTGCAGCTATTTTCAGGGAGCTGGCTTGCTAAACACATTTCCAATTCTTTTGTGAAACAAGACTTAATTTATACAAGTTTTACAAAGTTCTCCGATTTATTACAATAAAAAATGAAGCGTTTCTCTTGTATATTGCTCTTTTAATTTAATAATCGTAGTGGTTCTTTGTGGTTTGGACAACTGTTTCCTGGAAAATACAGCGCCTTTTACGTTATAGAATTAAATTGGTATTGACTACATGTTCTTGGGTTATATTAAGGATATATTGTATGTTTATTAAGTGTTGTCAGTGCGGTTTAAATAAAGAATGGAGTTGATAACTATTACATTTATTTAAATTTTAAGTAATTTTACGAAATATATTTTTGGTCTTTTTTTCGCCTTGTCTTCTATTAATGTCGAAAATAAGGAATCACTTTATCTTAAAATGTGTAGGAGTTTTCCGGAATAAAAGGCCTGCTATATATAGATAGAAAGTAGCCTATAACCTTCCCAGGGTCTTAAACTATCTCCATACCAAATTTCATAAAAATCCGTTCAGTTGATTTTGAAAAAATTGATAACATACAGACAGATGGAAAAGTTAACTTTGTTTTATAATATTATGTATGAAACGAACACCCATCAAGAAAAGTGCGACACACTGGAAATATGCATATAAGAATTGACTTTAATCAATTCGAATTATTCCATAAAGATTATTTTCGTACGTACCACCTACTTAATTCTCGTATTTCAGAACACATGTAAAATGCAAATTGTTGTAAAAGCAATTCGTAAAAGAAATTAAAGTTTTTCATTACATTAGTAAAACATTCTCCCGTTGTATAAGCAGTCGCAAATTGCAATTAACGTAGAGAACTGCTTTGACCTAATCTATTGCAGAGCTGCTGTGTTTTCAAGTGAAGCTGCAATGAGGAAATTGGTTACCTCTCCCGGATATCGAAGTACTAATTTCAAATTGCCTTTATCTCGAATTCTACTTAATATATTCTATGTATCAATGGGTATAGGAAACGAAAAGTAATTTATTTGTTCCGTAACTCTTCTTATTATATTTGTTTCGTAACTTTCTTTGTGGATGTGTAAATGGCTATAGAATTAGAAATTGACTTCTAGCGCGATATTCAAGCGACATCGCAAGTTATACTGACAAAATTGAACGCCTACATCCAGTAAAGGATGGATACGGATTGATCAGCCAGTGGAGGCCTGAGACAGCGCGAGGTCCGGGGCGACTGCCAGGTTTGCCCCTCTCCCTAAAGACGCCATTGCGAATGATAAACTCGGTGTCGCTCATAGCTTCTCCTTTGTGAAATACTAACCTTTCTGCAATTCCCTTTAGTAGAATAGTCCTTGCTTGGATTCCTAATATATCCAATTCCTTAGAATATATCATTTAAGTCAATTCAATGGATTTGTCGTGAAAGCTAACAGATAGTTTCACAATAACTTATATCATATTATTGATTGTAATCAATTATTATAATATGTAATTATATTAAGACATATATTTTGAAGTTGCAAACATATTTAGGAAAAACTTCCTTGTTAAGCATTGCAAAGATTTTGGTTATACAGGCACTGCAACCAATCCCTCTGAACCTGATGGTAAGTGAAGTGGGGTCCAGTGGAATATCGACTAACGAGAGATGACTTCCCATCAACAGTCGACACAATAGGGTACCGGACTCATTTTTGTTCTTTACTATTATCAAATATTTACATAATATAAATTATAACACAGAAGGAATTATTAAAATCCGGTAAAAAATCAACAAGTTATAAGTCTTTGAATTTTGGTGGAAGGGGTAATTAACAAGAAACAGAAAAGAGACGAAATCTCCACATGTGACGTCATCGGGAATTACGACGCGTGCGAAAAAAGAGATGAAGCGATATCCCCACATCGCGCCCACTTCTGCACGTTACAATATTTTAAATATGAATTACTCGCTCATTTTTAACCAATTGTTATGCAGTTTTCGCAGGAGTGCTTCTTTTTCGTATTATTAACCATTACATATAGAATAATGTACAAAATCAAGCATAGGCCGGTCCCCTATTATTCCGGCCTGTTGGAACCGTAAGATCAATACGAATTAAAACTACGTGCACATTCCTGACTCAACAAGTACGTACCTGTTTATCAGAACAGTCTGTGTCTGTAACTCTATTAATCATAGTTTCAGACAGTATAATAGTTCGCGGTCCTCAAGGGTACGAGAGTATTGCCAACTTTACAAAACTAGTCGGAATTCAGGGCACAACTAATGAGGACGTTTAGTTCTGGGATCCATTTAGCTCGCGTAAGTTTGTGGAGTTGGTATGCATATCCAATCTGAATATTGACTTTGGAATATAAAATATTTATGACTTGTATATAAATAATAATAAATGTAATATTTTTATAATTAAGTGTAACAGTATTTATGGCCAGACTAAGTAGTGTGTTCTTGAATAGTTACTATAGTTGAAAGCGACAATATAGCATAAAGTTTAAGGTATCTATAAAGACATTGTACAAGTGGTAAATAAAATAAATAAATTATATTTGAAGCAAATATCATACATACATTTTCTGCACTTCTTTATATCTTTAATCTCACCAAATCTCACAGTCCCCGTGCGCACAACGTGCTTAAGAAACTAAACAACATTATTTCTTTACGTATTCATAAAATATATATTAAGAATATTTTCTCTTGCAAATTATGCTTCTTCGGGAAAGATTATAAAACTTATGTTAATTTTGACAGAACTTTCATAGTTCAATGCTTTAATAGATGAACTTAGATGCTGCTAAGTTAAAGTAGTTAAAGCTAAGCTTGTGAATTTATTAAGAAACATATTTAATATCCTAAGGGCATTTCAAACCAGTTTATTTTTATCTTTATGTATTACGAGGAGTTGCTCATGGCTTCACCCACGTGGAAAGTCAAATCACTGACACTATAACGATAAAATTATGTTATTTCTTATGGGAGCAAATTACCGGTATATAAAAGTAGGAAATGTGGCATATCTAAAACATGTTTTTTCCCGTACATCAAGTTTTTTGTTTGTTTTGCGTTACCTTCTTAAAAAACAAACTGTCACCAAATTTCGCATTTTTATTAGAAAGAAGTAAGATTTAAGAGTTATCATCTATATTAAAATGTTATTGGTACATATTTGGAAAACGCTATAGTAGTGTTCGCTTGAATTGTATTGCTTTTATTTTGTATATCTTAATGATATATAATTAAAACTTTTTATGTGTTCTACTTTTACAGAATATTATACTATGTTCCTCATTATTTTTAAAGTTTTATTTTATATTTTTATAGATATCTTAAATAAAAAACAATGCATATAAAATTATATTATGTATCATTATAGTATATAATTTAAACTTTTTATATGTTCTAATTCTACAGAATATACGACTATTCTCAACTACAAAACAACAACAAGGAATAATTGTGTATACCGTAAATACATCGTAAAATATTATCTTTACATGTAATTAAATTCTAACAGGCCGATGTCTGTACATTACAGATATTAAAGAAAAATAATGTCTTTATTAGATAAACAGAAGCCAACACAGTTTTAAGAATTGACTTCTGTCTGTATATTTATACACGCATCACGCAAAAACTACTGCAATTGAATGCAGTTCTCACCGATATATTGCTAGAGGTCAAACGTAAATAAACTTTTATCCCGAGAAATAATAAACCGGGACTTTTATCCCGGAAAAACTTTATCACGCATTTGTAACAGCGAAGAAAAGCTAGTATTAAACAAATATGCGAATTTTGGTTCCCCGTGCTAATAGGGGACCGGCCTATGCTTGATTTTGTACATTATTCTATGTGTAATGGCTTTAAATACGAAAAGAAGCACTTCTGCGAAAACAGCATAAAATTGGTTAAAAATGAGCGAGTAATTCATATTTAAAATATTGTAATGTGCAGGAGTGGGCGCGATGTGGGGATATCGCTTCATCTCTTTCTTTCGCACGCGTCGTAATTCCCGATGACGTCACATGTGGATATTTTGTCTCTTTTCTGTTTCTTGTTAATTACCCTTCCACCGAAATTCAAATGCTTATAACTTGTTGATTTTTCACTGGATTTTAATAATTTATTTGGTGTTATAATTTATATTATGTAAATATTTGATAATTGTTAAGAACAAAAATGAGTCCGGTACCCTATTGCGAAAACAACTGACAATAGTCCAAGTATAACGTAAGTAATATATTATCTACAGGGCTCCAATTCGATTATAATATTACACATAATATGAATACCTTACAACACGCTTCCTATAAGGAAGCAAAAGCTATCAAAAACTTGGCACGTATACCGCACGGCAGAGAATCGATCAGCATCACGATAAACACTCTGAATACTAAGTTCAAGTAGCGTATGATTATTATGTGGTTTTATTTGACTATTATAAATACGACTGCCTCGGCAGTGCAGTTTTTGTGTGCGGTATGATATATCTATGAGTTCCCTGATGTAGAATAGCAAACAATACTTTGTAATCCAAGGTGTTAGAGGGTGTTTCTACTGTTTATGGGCGGTCGTATCGCTTACCGTCAGGCGAAAGGAAAGCTCGTCTCGTTATTGAAAGCAGAAAAATGTGAGTCCCGGTTTTGGTAAAGTGGGTTTTTCTGCATATTATCAGTCCGGAGTTTGGATTTTTTGCAGGATATGTCGATAGGCTTGTTTCACATTATGGAATGGAATACATATGGCGCAAAGTGTTGCCCTGGTTTCACCTTTATCTAACTCTTCGGGGATAAAGGCGTGAATGTATGATGTTCTTGATAAATGTGAAAATTTGCTAAGATGTTTGGATCTTTGTATGATTGTTAGGGGAGAAACGGCTGAACGGATTTTAATGAAATTTAGCATGTTCATTAATGGATTTTATTCTAGAATAATATAGAATAGGACTTGGGTTCTAGGTAAGTACTTTTTTACAGACTAACCGACTGATACATCGTTTACCAATATATATTCGAGAGTATCGTCTATGTTTCTTACCATGATTACTGATTGTTGTGTGGACTAGATATGCATGGCAGAGATTATAATCGATCATCGATCATATAAGGAAGAAAATCAGCCACATTGGTCGAGTCGCCTATACATGTACGTTCAGTTCAGGCGAGGGAAAGATATCTCTTGTCAGTCATCGCGACCTCATTTCACTAGAAAGTGCATTCATTCTTTCATTCATTCGTTCATTATCATTGTCTTGCACGTATTAAATAAAAGATGCCATTAACAAGATTCCGACCAATAGTCAGTACTTTATTACTAAAATAAAACATTTTATTGCCTTCTTGTTCTTTATCAAGAAATTGACTCACTTACCTTAATCATAATGGCGATTCGTATTATTAAACTTCGATTTAAAACATTTGAATAACTATTAAGTCTGATAACAACGTGACTTTGTTTTAAACTCAGAGATATAAAGAAACTATTTTAATTAATTAAATAAATATACAATTCAATGAATGTGGAGCTAGGGGTCCATAAAATTGGATGTCTTCCATTAATTGCCTTTCTAAACTTCAGTACTTATTTTTAACTGCTCTATTATTTGCTACAGAATTACACAGTCTTATCTTTATTTTGTATTATTTCGTATTATTTAACTATTTCTTAAAATTATGTATTATGATTATAGCGATGTGTGGCTGTAATGATGTTTTCAGTTTGTTTTTGTTTGTTGGTGATAGGATATATTTTATATCCGCCCGGATAGCGACCGCCGTACACAAGGTGTTAAAACCCGCCATAAAGCCTTACGTAAGTATTTATGTCGCGTTCCGGGATCAGCCTGTGTATATTCAGTTTCAATAATAGGCCGGCATAATTGTGTTGATTGACGAGGGGTAATCATCGCTCGTCAGTCTACATTTTATTGGACCACCTTCCACTTACCATCAGGTGCAGTGGGGTCACTTTGTCGTGTCCGCAAAAGAAGAAACTTTTATATAAAAATACCTTAATGCTATGGGATGTGTTTATGGGTAGCAGGAACATGGCTACCTCGCTACGAAAACGTTTCAGGAACAAATATTCTATACATCTATTATAACTTTTATCTCTGAAAGCGTAGGCAGACATATAACAGATGTACCGACTTTTTGCCAACGACATTTTCCGTCCTATGCTGTGATGGAGGCAAGAGTATCGCTATACCAAGAATAAATTCCAATTTTATATTAGCGAAACTTACATATCAGGGTTTCCTGTGTTGGGAATTGAACTTAGGTTCTCTCAGTCCAATCCTAGTGTGCTGGCATTATATTTAGGTGATATATGTATATATCTTACCTTTTAATCGCAACCCCACCCGCGTCAAAAGTGAAAAAAGTCCTGCTATATATTTTCTTGGTATAAAAATAGCTTATGTCCTTCCCAAAGTCTTAAAGTAACTCCATTCTAAATTTCATCAACATCGGTTAGATAGAGTTACTTTTGCATTTATAAATATGAATAATCATTACCATACTTCTAAGGCGAGATTAGATAGATAATACGCCATTTTGCGAAACAATGGAAAGAGAACCGTAGTCATGAAATAATAGCTACTATTATTCAGAAAAG
>NW_023592635.1:0-35012 GCF_014839805.1 Manduca sexta | reverse complement strand
GCCATGTCCACACCTGCATCTGTATTATATTTTAGTACAGAACCTTTATTATATTCTATTAAAAATAAATACTTATAGTAGGGGCATTCCACACATTCTGTGTTAATTGAGAAGCGTATAGAAACTCTATGTATAATCATAAATGTCGACAGTGACAATCTGGTAAAGGTCCCAAGTACTTAGTCTAAAAATCTTTAGGGTAGGCTTATGATCAGCAATGGATTTCCAAAGGTTGAAAACGATGACGATAAGGTCCTGAATATCCGGTAAACTAGCTTACATCTCTTTACCCATGTTAATATTATGATTTTGTTTGCCGAACTGGTGGTAGTAAGTAGTAATTCGTACCACAGCGCATAGGCTGGAGCATTGGTCCCCAAATTTGAATGGACCGCGACTCACCTATCAAAAAGTTCCAAATTCTGGATTTACCTCTTAGCTATCATAAAGACATTTTTTATTACATGATTACAATGTATATACAAGGACTGCTGTTTTATGATATTTTTATGATCATCGGTGCCCCTTCAACTCTTGACTGGATCAGTTATTGTATTATCTTATTTTTCAAGGCCCATCAACAGTCCTACCAGTGGGTCTCGACCTATAGTTTGGAAAATGGTGACCTAGAGGCCACACAATAATATAATAATACAGCCACTAACTCGGTAAAACAATGAATAAATAAATCAATAGTCAATGTTACACACACAATTCACATACTTATCTCTCAATACGGTCAACACAATACTTAAGTTAATAAATCATTACATATTTTAATTGATGAATACTTTCTAGAATAATCTAGAAAAATATTTGAGATTTTTTATTAGAAAAAGATAACTTACTTGGCCGAGGTAGTTAATGCCTGATATATCAGAAGGCTGGCTACTCATATTATGGAACGAATATAGGAGCTCCAGAAAACAGGTGCAATAGTTGAACCTAATCCTACAGCCACTGCNGAAGATATTGTAACTTTGACTTTGCGGACGATCAACACCTCTGCCCCCCTTGACCACGAATGCTGCATAGTCTTGAAAACGTCGGGAGATAAATAAATATAAAAGCCGTGGTAAAATCCAAAAAACAGTTTAAATAGTTTAATTTAACCCGGCGAGCATGTGGTGAAAAAATGTAACAAGAAGTATGAGGCAGGGTATGACATACCCCTTAAAAAAATTGGCTATAAAACTTGTTTCTGAAGAAGTATTATACTATATTTTTTGGTATAATAAGACAATACCATCATAACGCATTGGAAATAAAACAATCGCGCCATTTTAACAATTTTATTTTTTTACCTCGATGGAAATAAGTCACTTTGAATTTCAAACAAACACTTTCAGTCTCTTAAAACTAAAAGGAACTCAAGTAAAAACAGTTTTATGATAAAAAACTTAATCGTATGATAGAATATGAAATAATTTTTATAAACTAAAAAATCACAAAAAATTTAGGAACATCTTAGGAACTGGAGATAAAATCTGTGCAGTTTTTGCAAAAACATTGCATGCTCCACACTAATAGCCTTTCCTCAGCTTGTTCATGAGTATTTTGTCTTATGATTATTTTTGTTGGGGTAATCTCTACATCTAATAAAATGACCAGGAACATTTTGAGTCGATGAAAGTGATTCGTTGATCTGGGAAGAAATTCTCTGACGTATATAAATCGAAATATATATTTTTGTCATTTCACATCTTCAGGTGTTCGTAAACTAAAAGCCAAGCCTATACGGATGAAATCGGTCCATTTAGTGTCTTTGCCCTGATTTTCACGAAATATAGGACCCCTGGGGGCCGTGGGCCCTCTCAGGGGATCCGCAAGTAAAATAAAAGTAAAAGAAAAACTATAAAGTGCACTCTTTTGCAATCTTGTATATCTAAAAAATAAATACAGAAGTAAACTGCTAGTAAAAACAAATTTAAGAATCCAACTGAACAACATCAACCCAAACATTACGACTTTGGTCTCAAAAAAGGTCTCATCAGGTGGCATTAGTGGTCCGCACTAAATAAAAGTTTGCGAAACCCTGTTCTAGTAAGTACATCTTCTATCATAGACCGAAGTTGTTTTTTCTATTTTCAACATCCATTTTCTATTAAAATCTACAATTAAACAAAGAAAATAAGTTAAAATAGCAGAAAAGCAATTTTAGTTTTGTCACACCAGCTATGAGGCGGGGCACGTACCCGAACTCAGTTTGCAAGCGTGTAACTCGAATGCAGGTTGCCGCGACACTGTGATCACCCCACTATTACCTTCCGCAACCCTGTAACTCCAGCTACTCAAAGAGACTATAAGTTTGAAAGTCAGGCACAAAAAATATACGCCAGTAATTAACATGGGGGTATGACATACCCCGCCACACGCTCGCCGGGTTAATGACAGCCTTAAGTCCAACGAATTGACAAACAAGTAAGAACTAATAATTGTAAACAGAGTTTGTACCAAAAAGTACGTGCTAGATAAACATTTATTAGAATCTAGAACTTCAAATCAAGCCAACTCAGAAAGCTCGACGGCGATTGATGCCCCATCCTAAAGTATGCGACGTATTTCTATCGGCAACAAACGGCCTGCTAAGTGGTACAGAGGGGAAGCCAGTCGCGCGCACACCGCGACGCGAGCGCACCGCTCCGCCGTAACGGTTCCGAACTTGCTCAAGTGAAAGTGTTGGGTTCAGTGTTTGTGTTTCCCTTTATTCGGATGTACTTTATGGTAGGTAATACTTCAGAGGACGCAATAGTATAACTAAATTTATATGTGATAGTCACAAATGGCGATGAAGCTATTTGAAAGATTTTAAGAAGATAAACAACGTCACTACTACATTTATTAATATTTGATCTGACGCAGAACAAGATTCTGATGATGGTAATATATGCGAGACCTTATGCTAATGCCTAAATAAGGCTTCGTACGATCGGAACGTTGTATCAAAACAAATTGTGCTCGTTCATTGTAGGCGTTTGGAGTGTGGTTGTGCAAGGTAATTTGATTCGTTTGTACAAGATTTACGGAGTATAATAGCGTGTTGTGTAAAAGCATTAGTCATAGGACTTTAGGTATTGGTTATTGAAGGACTTTGATCTTATTTTTCGTTTCAAACTGCAAATCGTCGTCACAGTAACTTACTTACTCGTACTTACTTATTTGTCTAAACAATGATTTTTTTGGAACTGAATTCTGATTTGTTTATGCCTAAAACATGGTCATTTGCACAAATAGCATTGAAGTGATGAAATTCAAAAATTTCTAACAGCATGGTACGCAGTATTTCGTGCCTCATTCAAAATATTATATTTTCAAAAATTCCAGGGTCAAACATCCCAAAATTTTATTTATATACGAAACTCTAAATGTAATCAAGAATGTATTTAACCAGTCAATGCCCTAATCATTCAGTCATGTAGAAGACTTCATATAGCGTGAAGCGACGGTAATGAGCCTCGATAGGAACCGTTTCTCTAGACGCAATGACAAGCGACACGACAGATTTTTAAAGGTTTAATGAAACCTAGACTTTAAATTCATTTATATAAAGAAGCAAATTAGACTTTAAGGAAGACAAACAAATCTAAATATTAAATGTGAAGAAAAACATTTGTCCCCTTTTTAAGCACATTGCACGCACGGAGGCGTGTGAGATTATGAATAATAAAAGTTCATATAGAGAAGTGCAGAAAAATAAATGTATAATATGTGTTTCTTATCTGCTTCCACCGAGTACTTAAATGTTTGGCCACATAACCAGAAAGGACGGACATAACTTCGAGCAACTGGTGGTTTCTAGCAAAGTCGAGAGCAAACGAGTGGTCGTAATCTCACCAGATGGTCGGACTAAGTCTGTTCCATGCTTAGCATCAAACTTCATGTTGCGCTCCACGATGCCAAAGATAGGATACAGGTGGAGTAACTTAAATAAAATAAAGATTACTTCATGTTCATGGGATAACGAGCCTTAGTGATGAGGAAAACGTATGCCAGGAATAAGTGTTACAATTAAATTAAATTTCGACAACAAATAACGATAATTACATTAATTTACTGGTGGTAGGTCTTGCATATACTGGTGGTAGGTCTTAATATATAAGAGTCTGCCTGGGTAGAGACACTGCAATGTATATTTCTGTCGCCAACCAGCATTGTCACGGTTGTGTTCCAATTTTCGAATTTTCCAATTAGACCATAGAAATAGGTAAAGAATATCAGACTCCAGTACGAAATACTTATTGTTGTCAATTCTTGGCAAATTGTTTTAGTAAACTCATACAAAATGCTGCTTACCCTGGGATTCGAACTCAGCTCCGCAATTTCTAAACCAAGGAAGGATAATTATTAACAGAAACGCATAACTTTTATTTTCATGATTAATGATGAATATTTAATAAAACATTTGGGTAGCTAATTATTATTCCGAGATATATTTCCGTGTATAAATATTCTTTCTATGAACAATATACAAGGAAATATAATAAGCGTGAGGTGGGTAGAAACAAAACCTTTTTAATGTAAATATGAAGGTGAAATTTTCGTTTGCACGCACCAATTAGTCGAAACTACTGACATTATTATGTTTAGGCCGAAACAGTACTTAATGTCTGTAGTTGCTATAGTTACTGGAGGTTCACTGGTGGTACATACATACATACATAACATCACGCATTTATCCCCGAAGGGGTATGCAGAGGCGCAACTAGGGCACCCACTTTTCGCCAAGTATGTTCCGTCCCATGATGTGATAGGGGGCGAGCCTATCGCCATATCGGGCACAAATTCCAGACTCCGAGCTGATACTGAGCAGAAAAACCCAAATATCACTTTGCCCGACCCGGGATTCGAACCCAGGACCTCAGAGCGCTATTGTACCGGACATGCTATACAACTACGCCACCGAGGCAGTCTGCCGCTAATCATCAGTGTGTAGTCCCTGTTTGAAGGACATCGTAGCCAGTGTAACTACTGGACGTCATAAGACTTAACATCTCATGTCTTAGGATGGCGAATGCAGTGGTGTACCAAACAATAATTTGTAATTCAAGGAATTGGAAAGTGTTTCTATTGTTTATGAGCGGTCGTAACGCTTACCATCAGGCGAACAAGTTCGTCTCGTCATTCAAAGCGATAAAAAATTATTTAACTATCAAAAAATTGGCAAATATTTACAAACTAATCAATATACTGGGAACATCTGTGTTTTGCGATCCGGTTCAACGTGTTATCTAAATAAAGATATAAAAACGTCAGTAACATTATTACAAAAACGTGACGATAAGTCAGGAGTTACAACACGATTGCAAAACCAAACATAAATCACTGGAACACCTGTTCCTCTTAGTAACATTACGTAAATGATAATGAAATAGTATAAGGAGTATTATGCAAATGGATCTTCCTCGCGGCTTATCTCTCGGGTTTCAGTCTGTAACAAAAACAAATAATATATTTACCGTTTTTTTTGGGTGCAAGCGTCTTTCGTACTTAGTTATATCAAAATTCGATTTAGTAGTTAAGATGCAAAAATGTTAGAGTGCAGACTAAGTTGCTTTTGCATTATATTATTGCTTTATTGTGAATCTTCTTCCTCAACTTGAGAGTACATTGCTAAACATAGCACCCCCCTAAAGATTTGCAGACGTACCTATTAGAAGCTTGTATTTTGGATCACTAGCTAAATATTCATAAACTATTTTATGGTCAGCTCGGTAACGAAAATTTACTATTACTATAAAAAAGTCGTTTGCTTTTTGTCGTATTAGTTGTCTAAACAATTAAGTAGTTAGAACATACAAATGAATTAACTTAATAACAATTAATTCGTAAATTACTAGTAGATATGATCTGTACTGAAATGCTTACTTTCAGATCAATTAGTAAGAAAACTATTCTTGTTGTAAGTAAACAACCTTCAGGATGTTGACCCCTGACGGTAATTAATTAAGTCTAGAAGTTACTTTGGGTTCCTTCATTTACTTACACGCAATAGTATCCTTCATTCTTATATATATAACATTATTGAAGGTTAGAAATTTAAGAAAGGTATGTTTTGGCCTTGGAATGGTTCTAATTAGAACATATTGCTGAGTATTTTGTACACACCTTTTACATAAAGCCATTTATACACAAGAGTAGCTAAAGGCGCAACAAGTGCATCCACCCTCCGCCATGTGTTTTCCTTCCCATGGTGTGATAGTAGGCAAGATTATCTCCATAGTATTGAATGTTAGTTTAAATAGAAACAATGCTAATGAAGGCTTTCATGAGCCTTTGTTTTTTCCTACTTGATCAATCTTAAATATGCAAGTCGAAGGTATTATTTTTTTGCCTTTATTTCTTCTCTTATTCTATTGTATTTCATCGGACATTATGCTTTCTTTACACCTACCTCCTTAATTATTAGCCAGCCTCTAATTATTATCACTAAACTTTCCCTTCGTTAACTACTTATTAGGTACATTTCGTAATAATTTTCTTGTTTTATATTTTACCAATTAAAATTAATTCTTATTCGTTGCACTATCAACTCATATCTAAAAATATAGGTTATAAAACATTTGTCAGATAAAATTGTCCAAAATTGTCGCATGTTAGTTATATAAGTCTGAATTGTAACAAGTTTTACCGTTTCCATTACCGTGAGTACCTGTTCGTTGCCTCATCAAAAGAAAATGTAATATGGAGTGACGTCTTTATACATTTCTCGCATTCAACTTCCAAATGGTGGCGAGTTTGAATGCCTAATAATGTTGTGAACTCAATTACAATGTAATACGTGTCAGTTATTTTTGTATGATTGAGGCAAGTAAAAAGCAATAACACAGAGCAATTTCATCCATAAAAACAGAGACGTTTGAAAATTAAATTCCTTTATATTCGTCATGGGCCAGCAAGTTTAGCCGTTTGCCTGATGATAAGCGATACCACCGCCCATAAACAGTAGAAACACCATCCAACACCTTGAATTTCAAAGTATTGTTTGGTATTCCACTGCTCTCGCCATCCCGAGACGTGAGATGTTAAGTCTTATTATGTCCAGTAGTTACACTGGCTACAATATCCTTCAAATCGGAACACAACAGTGACTAGACACTGCTGCTTGGCGGTAGAAATAGACATTGCGGTGGTACCTACCTTCATAGATTCTCACATATGGGAGACCTTCCACCACCAGTGCAAGTATATACATTGAAATCATAATATACTTCAAGATTAAACAAAAATAAAACGGTATTACATCAAATATAATATCGGATATGATGCGAAACTGAGCCAAAGACTTGAGAATCCCGACGATTGACACATGACACCAAGACTTATTGAACTGTAATACATTTTTGCTTCCAATGCGCTCGTAAATCTGCTATTCCGTTTTATTTTATCTCCGAGTTATTCTATACGCGTTTGGTTCGATCTTCAGCTTTCTTTATACACGAATATTAAGATATTGAGGATTTTTCTACATGCTTTTGTTTCTGTTGAACATTGTGTTTGTTATTGTTTGTCGGGTAATCGATACGTTATTGTTATGATCATAAGCCACTCTATTAATATACTGACGGCCATTTCCTTCATTTACAGTATTATGCAAATTTACTTTTACTTCTACCTAAAGTATGACATTTGTTATTACACCTCTTATGGCTTTAAATCAACCTTCCACTGTTCCTTTTATAGGCCATGATTTTTTTTAATGTTACACGTGTATTGTAAAATAATAATTGTAATTTAGATATTAATATTAGCAACTTTAATATTAATTTTGTTAAGACTAACTCCAAGAGATAATAAATGGAATTGATAATATGAATATGGAAATTGCTCTTTAGCTAGTCTGACTTCATCATTACAAATGAGAAACATGCATTTCAGTTAAGAAAAACTACGAGATATTTATTAAAAAAAAAGGTATTAATATGACAAACATTGCACAGATCATAGGTTCGTTGTAACCACTTCGAGATGTGAGTTTCTTTTAAGAACTTTATTAGAATCGTATTTGGGTTTAATTTAAACTTGAATAGTTTTAGCCCAAGATGTTTGCTGGAGAATTTGTGAAACGCTGATCAAAGCATAGAAATAATTGGTAATTAAGGACTACTGGATAATAAATCAAAAACATGAATAGGTGCTATATTTAGTATTTAATCTAAGCTCCGAAAAAAGGAGTATATGTTAAAATTAAATAAAAGAGTGAAATAAAATAACAACGAAATCGACACACATCGAACTTCAGTACATTGAGACAATGAACATTGTTCTGCAATATTGAACGGTAACATTCCAATTTCGATAAAACAATTCTATGCGTTTATATTTTGAGACCTTTCTTATTGTCGATAAAGAAAGGTCTTTTTGTCGATAAAGAAAAAAAAACCTTTCTTATTGTCGATAAAGAAAAAAAAAACTACCGTTTATAGTCAGTGGAATCCGATATTTACTTTGATATATGGAGGATCCGAAAGGGTTGTTCCTACATACAGTAAAAGTGCTTTAATGTTAATAAAATATCGTCCATGTTACTTTCTATTTTTATTAGTAACTACTAACCTTGTGTCAGCCACTGAATTTACACATATTGGCCTCGGAATAAAACATGTTATACGAGGTAGTGTGGTGGAAAAATCGATGTTATTCGTTCGCCTGTAAAATGTATTGAGTATCGGACTACCTCAGTGGCGTAGTTGTTATTGTACACACTACGAGTACGACTATCGTATTGAGGTCCTGGGTTCGAATCCCGGGTTGGGTCAAAATTACTATAACTAGGTTTTTCATTTTAAAATTTTCTCAGTCGCAGGTCGGAGTTAGGTAGTTCGCGGTGTGATACCCCCGTGCCTCGGAAAGCACGTAAAACCGTTGGTCCTTCGTCTGATCTTTGTCCGGTCATGCCGTCTCACTGGACTATATGAGTGAAGGAACAAAAAGTGCACCTGAGTATTGCGCACATACTAGTGCACAATACTTGTTGCGTACTTGGCTGATCTCCATTAAGATTGGCTGCCGTTGCCGAAATTTGGTTAGGAAGGAATCACAAATCACATATATTCAATATCCGTCCATCAGAAATGTCATCTCCGTTCCCTTTTTCTACGAGGTCTTAAGTTTTCTTTTGGCTCCATGCGAAGGAACATCGTACGTAGTGGTAAAAACCAGTCCAAATAAATTCTCGTCCAGCGATGTCGCTACGATTATCCCTCCCTTTTCCTCCATTCCCCTCGAAGGACCCAATATAAAATTAAGTATGTAAACTATATTTATTTAATTCATTAATTTATTTCCTTATTTTACGAGAATATCAATGTACTGCTCTAAACAACAACAATAAAAAAAAAACTAGATTGAATTTTTGTTCTCCACTCTTTATCATGTACTGATTTTGAAAAAAGCAACACCAGAGTTTCTTGCCCGTTCTTTTCTGATGAGAACTGATTTCCGAACTGGTAGTAGAGTTATTATTGCCGGAATCTAAATAATGTATAACATATTACGGATTCAATTTTATTTCGTATAGATTGACTGTACATATCACTTTAATGATATATCGCCGCCAAAATCATATCAACCTTACCAAAACACTTCCTAGTAAACAAGGCTAAGTCCGCATAGAAGGGAATCGCTAACAACTTTTGTATGCTTTGAAGGTTACTAACATTACTTGCAACTTTGACAATAAAAACAAATGTCTTTGAATTCGGAGTAACGGCGTCTATTCAGATGTAACTGAGTTCTTTGTAGATTGATTTTCTTTGATAGTGTGTGTAAAATCATAAAGCAATTCAAAATAAAATAAGGACAAGAATGTGTCTACAGAAATTTGAATTCATAGGTCAATGTTTAAATAACAATATTAAGTAGAAGTGACTTTGAGTTTTGGAGTAGGACATTTGAGCCAAATATTGTTTCATCTTTCACAAAATAACTTATACAAGTTCCATAATTGACAACATTTCATTTTTTCAACATACCAAAATGTTTATATTTTATGAAATTAGATCTAAAATGATGAGACCCATATTTTTTCTTTTTTCGAAATGCAGATATTTTCATTCATGATTTTCACTTTGAATTTTGTTTTATTCTAAAACGACGTAAGCTCCAAATGAAGTCACATATACGGCTCAAAACGCAATGACCTTTGCTTTGCAGTAAAAAAATTAAGTGACAGTTTTTGTTTTTGTCTCTCTCGTTGAAAGTGACAGTTGTGACGTATCTATTGTAATATTGACATTTGACATTGACAAATGACGTTGTCTTAGTTCTTTAAAATAAATAATAAGGTGGACCAAGGAACTATTTCATTCAACCGTATATGTGACGTCATCAAGCATTTTTCGGTTTTTAATTTTTTCTCCGAAATTAAGTATTAAACGAATATTAAAAATTCATAATCGAACTCAGAGTAGAAAAATTAAGAAACGGTATTTTTGTTTTAGGCACGTTTACATTTTGAAATGTTGTCAATTGTATTCCAATACAAAACATTTGTTCCAGAATATTTAAAGAGATTCAGATAAAAATAATAAAAAAATAGAATTTAAATAGGTTACTTATTGATAATAGATAGTAATGATTTTTCATTTTAATAAAATTAGTTTAGGAATATTTTGAACAAATTACAACACTTATAATAAATAAAAACTTCAACGAAAACTAAAGGTAAATAATACTTATTTATATAAACCCTATATGACTGTTTCATTATATTTACCTAAGTATAATATAACAAGTAGAATGAAGGGAAAATCACAAACTATGTAAATAGCACACACACATATTTCAACTTATATTTGCATTTCAAAATGAAATTCTGCATTCAGCTGTCGACTCACCAAGGACCAGCTTTAACGTCCTCCAAGTGGAAATGTCATATTTCAAAACTAGATATAACATTTTACCTGGATTTATGCTCGACTGCCTCGGTGGCGTAGTTGTTTTACAGTACAACAGTGCTGAAGTCACAGGTTCGATTTCCGGATTAAGCAAAGTTATATTGGGCTTCTACACTCGTTATCAGGACGCAGTCTGGAATTTGTGCCGGATATGGCAATAGGTTCAGCCCCTATCACATCATGGGACAACACACAGCGAAAAGTGTGTGCACCAGCTGTCCCTCTCCCTACCCCTTCAGACGTAAAAGACGTGAGAGTATGCGTGTAAAGAATAATAAAATATATTTTACATCAACTCATGGAGTCCATAGCATACTGTTTTTTTGGGAGAAGTGCTCGCGCAACTTACGTTCAGAATAAACTACCTTCTTTGTTATTAAAGTATATGTTTACTGTTTACAGATTTTTTCCTTTACCTGTGCTGTAAGATATTGCATCTTGTCTGATGATTGTAAGGCAATACCATACAGGTTTTGATTCTCTGAAGAAATCTCAAATATGTGACATAAGTAGTGAGATATTAGATCGCGTTGCCTTACAAGTTTGATTTTTCCATATGAAAAAGACCGATGACCCGAGTATTTGATAAAGATTCTACTACACGTTTCTAGAAAAAGGGTCTTGACAGGCAAACAGACAATAAAAGTAACCCCTATAAGGCCTTTTTGCGGCACGAAAACCTAAAAACTTCTATATTAACGTAAAATTTTACTTGATACCTCTAAGCGGTCCAGTGAAAAGGCATAAGACAGACGGACAACACACTAATTGTGATTCTTATGCGGTATTAAACTCTAAACACTAACTAATATATTAACGTATTAGCTCTTGCCTATGGATCCGCTTATATATGTATATTAAAAATGTTACCCTTATCATGTGGTAGGAGATCAGCCTATTGTCAGATACATTTATTCTCACATTTTTAACAATAATAATAATAAAAGAATATTGCACACAACACAGCAAGAATACAATTTTACAAGAAAACATATAAATTAACATAAAACAACCTAAAATATACATAACAGACACGAGCAACGTTAAATATTCTAAAATAATATAAAAAAAACACATAATTTTTATTTGACTGCATTGTTTCGAATGATAATGTGTTTGAGCTAACGGACCCATTCCCAGGTGAGCCGCGGCTCGATGGTCTTCCATAAGGCCCGATGCGATGGGTAAGTACGCACAGACGTGTTGGCTTATTACTTCGCGCGGTGAAGATATCTTTCGTTTACGCGAATGTTAGACTTTAAATTACAACTATTTTACGGATTTTATTGCGGTTTTATATATTTTTTCCCGACGTTTAGAAGACTGCGGCCTTCATAATCACGGGGCCCGTAGGTACGGAGGATAAATTTTGAATTTTATATAATTGTAAAATGTAGGTAGATACTAGCCCCCTTATTCATAGACGTTTTTTATCTAAGGACGGAGTAAAGCTGTGATAACAAGTCTGTTTCTCAGTGCTGACGGCATGGCAGCCTTCGCAGTGCGTAGAAATAGGGCCGTTGTGATTGGCTAATATTGAGATATAACAATATTAGCCAATCACAAAGGCCCTATGTCTGTTTCTCAGCGCCGTTGGGCACTGAGAAACAGGCTTGTTATCACAGCTTTACTCCGTCCTTAGATAAAAAACGTTTATAAATAAGGGGGTAGATATATAATAGACATGTATATTTTTGCTTTACATGGTAAGCTGTATAGTTTTATATTTGTAGAGAAATAATATTGTCGTTAATTATGTTTTAGATGTTAATTACTTTAACATCATGTTTCCCTAATTAAATAAAATAAAAAATGTTTTAACTTTTTTCGGGGGTGTTTTTGGGGTCGAAAAGTTCTAAAATGGAGGCCACGTACAGGCAAGCGAAATGTCGGACGCCCGCCTACAAGGTGGACGGACGACCTGGCTAAGGTCGCAGGAAGACGCTGGATGCAGGCCGCTTCCAACAGGTCGACGTGAAGATCCTTGGGGGAGACCTATGTCCAGCAGTGGACTTCCTGTGGCTGAGATGATGATGATGAATTTTCAGATGACAACACCTCCGTCCGCCCCGTGATCACGATAAAATACGTAAAATAGTTTTATATTAATGGTCATGCGGTAAAATTATCAGATTGGTGAATTAAATTTTCCTTACTTCATTGTGGTGATGTGAAAGGCAAACTCGAGTCGATTATTGGAGAAAGTTCACGCTGTCTCGAAACCTCCGATAACTTCAATGAACTGAGGGAGCATTAAAAGTAAAAGTCATTTGTGTGAATCGTTATCGCTGGTGGTAGGATATATTTTATGGCCGCCCGTATAGCGACCACCGTACACAAGGTGTTACAACCCGCTATAGTAGCCCACGTAAGCGTGGCGCGTTCCGGGATCAGTCTGTGTATCCGGTTCCAGCAGGCCGGCATAATTGTGTCGACTGTCGAGTGGTAATCATCTCCTGGGTCGACATTCTATTAGACCTCTCTCTACTTACCCTCAGGGCCCTTATTCTGTATGGTAGTGTAAACGCGTAACGCGGCCGTGTCATGTTATCTTCGAGAAATGTGCGTGGAATGGTATTCTGTAAGTCAAATTTCTATAGTCCTAAACATGATGCGTTGTGTTACGTGCTTGTTACGCACTGTTTAAATAACGTGTGGGATAGAGAATGTTATTGTAATACTGCATTGTTAAATAAATTATTTTATTAGTGTTGTGTTGTGTTCGTACACATTGTAAATAGATGTTTAGAGAACCAAATGGGTTACGCAATGTGTTTACTGCTAATGTAGAGACACAGCATCAGATAATCATCATATTTTCCTTAATCATTCTTAGACGTATAACCGTGGCCTTCACACTCTCAACCCCGCAATACACTCATTAAAATACCATTCTAATAAATAACAAACAAATCGACTTACAATCAAACTTAAAAATCGAATAACTGAGCCCGTTTCGACATTATAAAATTATGGCCAAGAGGAGGCCAGTATTAAAAACTTAAAATGTCGATTGACTCGCCTTATCTTGCCATAGGATGGAAATCTGTTCAAGAACTCGCAGTTAGATACACTTCTACTTACCCTTTCATGAACTCGAGTAACATTATACACATAATATGTCTATAATTATAAAAGTTTAACTTTGAGAAAAGTGTTTTTCATGTCATATGAAGATATTTCTGGAAGAAAGAAAATGGCGACAAATATATGAAAGTTATTACGGAATATTAGCCTATTATTATAGCTATTATTTAAATGCCTTTTTAACATAATTATATTGCGAAGTCACAGTACCAACAAGTAACAATTTTAAATGATTAATTCTTAGTATTTTAAAATTAATATGTTCTATTACTAAATAATTCGAAGAAATAACTCCGTTTCCTCCTAACGTAATACTTTTTCTCATTCTAAAATGTACAATCAGCTAAGACTTAACCAGTAAAATCCACAACAGTTTCCTGGAGTTCAAGTTAATTAAAACAAGCGACTGCGGCTTGCAATAACTCACTAGTTTTTATAAAGACTAATTGTAAACAACTTTGTTTCCATTTTTATAAAAACCACCGTACCAAATAATTTGTGAAGAAAATACGCGTTTGTTAGCGTGAAAAGCATACAGGTATGTAAATCCAACGTTTATAAATTTTACCCAAAATCATTCAGCTGTTTACACGTTTATTTTTTCTTTCCAATATTTTTCACATATCTTTATATTTTTTATTTTACTGCAGGATATAATAATTTAAACTTGTGCTACTCTTAATGTAGGCATGAAATGCAATTAAATATAGCTTTCATTTCACATTGTTGTAATAAATACTTTGATCAAGTGAATCTATTTATGAAAATCTTCAGCAGCTTTACCGTATACTCAATTCTATTGTTTATAGCTTGACTTGGCAATTGAACTCGGACCATACAATCCATAGTTCATACACGCTGCCACTAGACTAGTGAGGTGGACATACTTAACAAAATTATTTAAAATGCTGCATTACGATGGCTTACTACATCACCCCATTTCCCTATTCAAGCTAGGTAGATATGCATCATACTTCGCTAGCTACCTTCAGCCCTGTGTTATATACTGTCCCATTGCTGAGTACCGGCCTCTAATATTGAGGGATTAGGCCTTAGTCCACCACACTGACCTGGTGCGGATGGATAAACTTCACACACACTCAAAATTCCTAAAGATAATTTCTCAGAAAAAATCCGCGATAAAATTCGTAAAATAGTTTTATTTTAATACTTATAAAAAAATTATGGCACAATATTATCAAAGGTAAGGGATGACTATGTGGTTTCATTTATTTATTTATTTATTTATTTATTTAGCACTTTATATACAAAAGTATACAGGCGGACTTAATGCCATAGGCATTCTCTACCAGTCAACCTTAAGGTGGTGCAGAGATAATCAAGGTAGGTGCATAAGAGGAAAATAAGAACAAAAACAAAATAATCAGGAATCAAATAATAATTAATAAATGTACGTATATACACATCAATAAATAAATACATAAGATAAATATTATAATATATATGTATAATAATATATATATATATATATATATATATATATATATATATATATATATATATATATATATATATATACATGTAATATATAAAGAACTAAGGTGGTGACTCTTCCGCTTTACTCGAGAGTAATTGCCGGACCCTCATTTTGAACGCTAGTCGCGTAGTGGACGCCCTGATTTCGAGGGGGAGTGAATTCCACATAAGAATAGACTGAATAGTGAAAGAAGAATGAGTGAAGTCAGAACTATGAGGGGACATTTGAGAAGAAGATTATTAGAAGAGCGAAGGTTTCTGTTATGACTGTCACAAAGATATTGAAAGTTTGAAGATAAATAAGTAGGAGGGGTAGGGGACATAAGAAGAGAGAATAGGGTAGTAAGTGCACGCAATGAGCGGCGCTGGCGAATAGGTAGCCATTTTAATTGCAAACGATGCGAGGAAATGTGGTCATATTTACGAAGGTTAAATACGAGTCGAATGCAGTTATTAAGAAGTCGGTCCAGTTTGTTAAGTAGATCTGCATTCAGGTCAAAATAGCACACATCACCATAATCGATTATGGGAAGGATTAAGGTTTGCACCAGCATAGTCTTAGTCTTTGGCGTGAGGAAGTTTTAAGGCGATATAGAGTGCGAAGAGTACCGGTGACTCTTTGACAGACAGAGGTTACCTGGGGCCTCCAGCTCAGGGTGGAGTCGATGTGTAAGCCTAGGTCTCGAACAGTAGACGACCAAGGTATGATAGTGTCATTAAATATGACAGATGGAATACTTATTGAAGCCAACCTACTGATCATTCTCGGGCTACCTACAATAATGGCCTGACATTTCGTTGGATTAACCGGTAGACCGAAACTATCAGACCAGCCTTTAATATATGCAAGGTCCCTGTTTACCCTATTTACAGCTGCAGATACACAATCAACTCCAGCCTGAGAATATATCTGCAAGTCATCGGCGTATAGATGGTACGCACACTGAAGGTTTTGAGTGATGAGATTAATAAACATGGAGAACAATAATGGGGAAAGTATGCCGCCTTGAGGGACTCCAGAGTCAATATCGCACCAACTTGACGAGGAATCGCCAATACGTACTGACTGCTGACGCCCCTGGAGGTAAGATGAGAACCAGTCCAGTGCCGAGGGAGAGATCAAAAGTGGGAGAGGACTGCAAGAAGGATGTCATGACTGACGGTATTGAAGGCATTTGAAAAGTCAATCAAAACCAGAACAGTGACTTTGGCATCCTCCATGCCCGCTCTGATATCGTCAGTCACTTTCAGGAGCGCGGTAACAGTGCTGTGGCCTGGCCTAAAGCCAGACTGCAATGGGCATAATAGGTTGTTCAAGTGTACATACCGAGACAGTTGCTTATGAGCACAGGCCTCCAGCACTTTGGAAAGGAAAGGGAGAATGGATATGGGACGGAAATCCTTAGCGAGTGAGGGATTAGGAATTTTGGGAGGTGAATAACAATGGCTTTTCGCCATAGAGACGGAAAGAAGCCAGTGTTGAGGGAGTCATTAATAATGTTTGAAATGACTGGGAGAAGGTGGTCAAGAATAGGAACTAACATACGGCGACTGATATTGTCACAGCCAGTCGCGTTAGATTTAATCGAAAGGATAATCTTTTTGACCTCTGCAGGCGGCACTGAAGAAAATTGGAAGGGGTCTATTTTAGGCCTGGGGAGCCCAGCTAAGAAATCTATGGTGCGACGCTTGGTTTGGTGATCAATCAAGGCGATAGTTGAAAAATGACAATTAATATCATCCAAACCAATAGTCGCCCCACAAAGTTCTTGATTTTTATCTTTACCAATACCTAAAGTTCTAAGGAACCTCCAGATACTGGCAGGAGAAGACGAAGATATATTGCTGAGAATGTGACGGCGTTTAGCGTTACGCACCATCTGGTTACACCGATTCCTTGCAGTTTTGAAGAGGCACCAGTTCGCTTCTGAACGGTCTCTTCTGTACTGACGGAAAGTTCGATCCCTTCGCCTCATCGCCATACGGACCCCTTGTGTCATCCATGGCGCAGGAGGACGCTTTACTTTAATTTTCTTAACGGGAGCATGCCTGTCATAGAGTGAAGTGATTTTGGCATTAAAGATGCCAACTTTTCCTCTAGTGAAGTAGCAGTTGACAGTTCAGCCCAATTTAGGATTGCAGCGTCCCTATCAAGCTTATTCATGTCTATCCGACTAAAACAACGCAAGTTCAATACCTTAGGTGGGAACTTAGGAGGTTTAAGGGTGTAACAGATAAAAATGAGGTCATGATGAGAGAAGCCAGGGGCAGGATATTGACCATGAGAGGAAATGAGGGAAGGAGTAGAGGTAAGGATAATATCAAGCCAAGTGTCATGGCCGTCAGCGTTGTGATGAGTAGCTTGCAAGGGTAAGACATGTAGGCTGACAGATTCAAGGATGGTTAGGAGTTTACGGGACCGGGAAGATTGGGAGGCGAGGAGATCCGTATTTAAATCGCCCATGATGATGTGATGTGCGTACTCTGACCCTAAAGATTCCAGAACTGATTCCAGACTGGAGAAGTAGTCAAGAGATGGAGGACAGTAGATAACACCAAGTAAGGATTTCACTCCCTTGACCCAAACCTCGAGGAAGAGATATTCCGCAGATGCAGAATAAAGGGACGAAGAAGAAGAGGCAGCAATTTTATACCTAAAGTCACTGCGGAGATAAATGGCGACACCACCCCCTCTCCTGTCGACTCGATCATTCCTTATCAGAATGAAGCCAGGAATCGGGTACAAAGCAGAAGGAAAATGAGGTTTGAGCCAACTCTCAGAAATCAGGATAGCGTGTACATTAACATCTGAAAAGTTTCAATCAGATCGCTGTAGTGACTTGGTACACTTTGCGCATTGATGTGACATACATTAAAGTTGTGGACGGTTGAAAGATTAAATTCCTTGCGCACCAAGTCACCCAGCCCATCAGCTACTGAGCAAAACTATTTTCACTTGACGACACAGCAAATTCATCAGCGGAATAATAAGAGTCATCCGACAACATAACAATATTAATTATAAATATAATATAAATATATAAAATACAAATACAGTATCAGTATGAATACAGGTGCAACAGCACTTTCTCTGCACCACCCGCCAGCCAAACCGCACACCAAAAAAGAGAAAAAAAAACAATAAATACAACCATAAAAGACAACCACAGGATAAAACAAAAAAAAACATAACAAAAAATGTGTACAAATTTACAGTGTCCAAATAGCATAAGGAGAAAAAAAATAGTTTCTGAACGACTGTCAGGGCAGGCAACACAATAAAACTTAATGTCAATTGGCTACTGACAGCTGACAGCACATTAAACAATAATTACAAAATAAACAATGGGTAGTTTTAACCCAATTAAAGAGAAACGTAGTATAGAATTAAGAGTGAACGCGAACAGAACAGAAAATAACAAAATTTAGAGACTATAATATAAAAAGTGAAGACTACTGTGGTTGTATTGGAACTAGTATTATATCAATCATAAACGCATCAATTCACTTCTTACGCGACTTGGTTGAGTCCGAAGTCAATGCAGGACCCCCGCTGCGATTAGCCGCTGATGAAAAGGTGTTAAGCGCTTTAGGGAACTTGGCGATTATTGGATTCAACTCGTCGATGGAGGTGAACTTGACTCGATCACCATCTGGTGTTTTCAAGAACACTGTGCCATCCTGCGTCCAAACTGCCCTTATCCCGAAGTGTTGCCGAGCAAGAGCGAATACCAACTGTCGAGGCTTAGTTAGGAACTCTTTCGCAGTTATTGGAGACCCTTTGAGTTTTGATTTGGCCCTCCACACTGCTGCACGATGGCCAAATTGGGAGAACCAGACCAGGATTGGTCGCTGATGCTCCTGAGTGCGCGTCCCGATCCTATGGCAGGCAGATAAAGAAGAGGCCGTGATATCCTTGAGCCCCATGGTGTTGTTTATTGTGTCAAGGACAGCAGCTGTACAGTTCTCGCCGGCTGATTCGTTAACCCCAAGAAAAACAAGAGCTTTTCTCCGATGACGGGTCTCAATAACATCAATCATTTGGGAGCATTCGTTGATTTGACTCCTCAGCAGCCGCAACATCTCAAACATGATCTCTCTAAATGTCCTGAACTCTTCAGCGACCCCGCGCCACTGTGTCTTTGCCAGGGCCACCAGACTGCAGCTTGGCCTCAAGCTCCGCCATCCTCTGTGTGAAGCATTCTTCCAGCTTGTTTTGGGTGTTCACAATACTAGCTAGTTGAGCCATAGTGAATTGTGCGGTTGTTTTAATGTGCAAGTTCTTGACTGGCAGGTGGTGTTTAAAATAGTTACACAAGCAGTTTGAAATAACTATGTACTGTGTTAATACACTATACAATACGTGAAATTATACTATAAAAGTTAAAAATGTACTAAAAAACTCGGTTTTATTGAATAAAATTAACAGATGATTTTAAAATACGTCTACACTTATTTACACCTACGGCCGAAAAAAAAAGAAGCATTTATCAACGCTATATAAATATGACGGTATAAACGGGTAAAATCAATACACCGTACAGTTTAGACATTCATTACACACGTGTTAGAGACCGCAATAAAGCTAAGGTGAGCAAGATTCTGCTTCGCGACGACATTCCTAACGCTTTTGGGGCTTTGTTAATCAGACATATAATAATAATAAATATATATTGAATAAACATTACGTACAAATTATCGTTTACATCAAAAACTTTTTAAGAAAAAATTTAACTGACGCCAATAACAATTAAATATAATCTATTTTGAGTTGTTGCCTATTAAAAATTAGTGTCTAACAAAAAAAAATAAAAAAGAATATAGTATTTAGGCATTTAGACTCACTTTCAAACATTTCGTGTGCAGCATTTTGTTTGTCTTTTTACCAAATAGAAAACTTGTCTACACTGACTTTGAATGCATCAGAAGGGATTCCTTTGTTCTCTCACATATTTTGCTTGTCAAAGGTTGTCTTAAAGTCCTTTATATATGATGTGAACTTTCTCTTTCCGAAATAATTTGGATATGAAATAATTTATTTGAACCAGCGAAATGTTATATATATTATTTAGATTCCGTCAATATTAACTTTATCACCAGTTCGGAAAGTAGTTCTCATCGGAGAAGAACGGACAAGCAACTCAGGTGTTGATCCTTTCAAAATCAGTTTAAGGTATAAACTACAATATAGAGAAAAAAGATTCCATTTTTGTTTTTATTGTTTAGAACAGTTCATTCATATGAACTGCTCTAAATATACACAATAATATCATTATACATCTTACGTCTTACTAATATTATAAATGCGAAAGTTTGTTAAAATATTTAGATGTTTGTAATAAGTAAAGATTGAAACTGCTGAACGGATTTGGATGAAATTTGGCACACGGATAGAATATGTCCTGGATTAACATATAGGCTCCTTTTTATCCTGGTTATTTTCTTCCTAATGGAATTTTATCTGATTTTTAAAGGCGCTGGCGTTTTAGGGACCTTTGTAGCGGGAAAAGCTTTTTACGGAGGCGAACTTGCGAACAACACCTAGTGTACTATGTTTACTAGTAATATTGTTCATTCTATTAGCAATTTCTGTACACGTTATTACCCTCTCTAATTTTTAAGCACTTCACTCCGGTAGAATATATTTTAACCAACTTAAAAAAAAGGAGGGATACCCAATTCGACTGTAATTTTTATGTTTATTACCTTTGAACTTTTAAGAGTAACGCTACATAACATTATAATGTTCTAAATTACATACAAGAGTACTTGTTTCTTCGTACACTAATTGAAATACGGTTAATCATTGTGCAATTCATTAAATTACTTTGTAATGATTGATTAAATTGAACACAATTTAAATTACTGCACAACATTGTAGAACCGGCCTATAAATATTATAATATTGATATCAGCCCTGTATTATATACTGTCCCACTGCTGGGCACGGGCCTCTTCTATACTGAGAGGGATTAGGCCTTAGTCCACCACGCTGGCTTAGTTCGGATTGACAGATATTACACAGAAGTTTTCAGGTATGCAGGTTTCCTCACATTTTTGTTCACCTTTAAGACAAGCGATAACTCACAAAGAATACACATATAACTTTTAGAAAAGTCAGAACAGCGTGCCCTTGAGTTTCAACCTGCAGAAATTCATCTCAGCGGCCTGTCCACTCTCAACTAGGCTATCGCCGTTGCCTATAATTTGGAGCAAAAAAATTAAACCGCCTTCAAAAACCACTTAAAACCAAAAAATAATTTCACATAACAGTTATATATTGGATACCAATTTTGGAGTCGGTGCCTAATTAAAATTGCTAGTAAAGCTAGATAAATACATTAACCAATATACGAAAACAATATGTCAAACAACAACTCCTTTTTTTGAAGTCGGTTAAAAAGAATTATTGAAATATAATTTATTCAATGATTATAATAATTTATCACTACCAAAATTTCAAGTGATTGGCATCGATAATTTAATTCATCATATTCCTTATCTATTTTCTTGACTTCCAATTAACGGTTCCGATGAATCAATATTTATTTCGAGGCTCTCAAGAAATCCACATTCCAATTCAATTCTTCCGATCCACAATTTTCTGCGAGTTTACGCACTGAATCACTAAGGGTGAGTACTGACCAAGCATTAAGAAACTTGAGAACTTTATTTTTATTATTTTACTATAGAAGCTCAAAAGGTTTATTATTAACTAGCTTTTGCTAGCGACTTCGCCCGCGTGAAGGAGTGTTCCGCGATAAATTTTTTTTCTGATTTACTTGATATGTATTATGACCAAATTATACAAAATCATTATAAATTATAGCTTTTATTATCATCATTATTAAATAGCCTATGTGTTACTCTGATGTATATCTAATATTACTGTAAAATTTCATCCAAATCCGTTAAGTCGTTTTTTCGTGAAAAGCGACAAACATATATACATACATCCATCCTCACAAACTTCAGCTCTTTTAGAATTTGTAAAAGTTATTTTTAGTTATGTCTTTATAAGGTACATCAACTTTAATATATATTTGGCGTTTACTCGTCCTCTATGACGAGAAATTAAGGCAAAAGTCAAAAACCATTATATTAGATATATAAAAGTAGTAATAGTCTTGTCACGCAGTGTCGTCGACAGTCCAAACTCATTTACAAGTTCGTGTATTCAATTAGTCAAGCGCTGGCCTATTTAACGAAAAAAATATGTTCACAAATAAAAAAAATAATAAAAATGACATTCACGCCTTTGGAACAAATCATTTATTGTAAAGCCAACATGATTCATTGATACAACCGTAAAATTAATGTAGTCAATCGATTGTTTATGGTCAAAACTATGATTCAAAATGGCGGCGGATAGCTGTATCTCTTGTGGGTTTATTTTGTTGATGAGTAATTCTATTACATGTTTTATTATAGTAATGAATATGATTAACAACTTATAAATAAGATTTACTGTTTTAATGTTATAGAGCGAAAAATAATTAGACAATGTAAAATTAATATGTATAAACCTGATCAGGGAAATAATTAACAACTTATAAATAAGATTTACTGTAATGTTATAGAGCGAAAAATAATTAGACAGCTTAAAACGAAAATTTATAGACTGACTCTGGAAATAAGAAACCCATACTGTGGTAAAATATGGAACTTATTTATTTTACGGAGAAAGTTAACTTTAAAACGAAAAAACAAAAGTGGTACTTACCTTCAAAGTATATATTTTATTTTCCTGATTAGGCTACAAATGGCATAACTTTTCGAAAGTTTTCTATATTTCTGCTTAATATTAATTAATGTTATAACTTAAAATTAGTTGGCAATATGATTTTTATTCGTATCATTTTGATACATAAATATCGTACATTGCTAACACTATACAAAAATTAATTGTTTTCAATTTCGCTGATTAAAACATCTGTTTTTGCAGTCATTTGTCACTTTTAAACCATTACACTTACGCGTGCGTTTGTGTAATTTTAATTAATTATTGTGGTAATGTTCTCATCGTAAATGTACTAGAAATAGACAATGAATAACGTTGACGTTTAAACTTGTCCTAACTCGGTCATGTTGCGTTTACGAACAAATGTCACATTAGCTAACTTTTTACATCACGTTATCATAAATCAAATGGTTTTTAGTTTGCGTTTTGTTATACTCTGATATATTACAAGATTTTAATGTAACAAAACATCTGTTATGTATTAAATTTAAATAATATAGAAAAAGTGTACATTATAAACTTTAAGCCGTAGTATGACTAAATGTATGATTGAATTTTGTTTCAAAAACGTTATTAATGTTATTAAAGCTTACTTTTGAGTTTACGTTTTGAATAATTGTATGAAGCATTTAGTTTTAATGTTAAAGATCCGAGGATCTTTAAAAACATAGAAACTTAAAAACCAACCACTTCATATAATTTCTCACTTAAAATATTTTCATAAAATTCTCATCATTTTATATTTTGTTTATTCTTATAGCTAAGCTAAATTGTCTAGAAGTGTTTGAATAACATTGTGGCGAATATTACTAGGTTTTATTTGATATCAAATATCTCAGTTTTTAACAGATTGATCTAGAAATCTTTAGGAGAGGCCTTCGTTTAGCAGTAGACCTTAAAATATATAAAAGCCCGATACTGTGCTGTGAAACCCAAATATTGCGCACTGTTACTAATTTATAATACTCAAACATTATTTTTCATACAAACCTTTACCATAATCTACGTAGGGAAACAATGTAAACATGTACACGATCAGTGTTGCCAACTTGACGGATTTCCCGCCAAATATGACGATAGGCGAGAGGAAAATGGTCTGATGAATTCATAATATTATAACTACACTAGTCCATGAGTTGATCAGTAGACTAATGCCGTGGTACGTAACTGAACTCTGGGTGGTATTTTTTCATGAAAATTAATAATATTTAATTACAGGTTATTAAAAATGTCGAAACCATCGTATAAACCTAAATTGCGTGTTGAGTAAGCTATATAGTTCCTAGAAACATTTTAGCTGGAAAACTTCCAATTTCAAATTCCTATTTACAGTTTCAATGTACAGTTTCCAATCAATCCGTGAAATATTTTCATATTTGACGTAAGTTGACGGAATTAAAAATTATTGTTGGCAACACTGTACCCAATTTTGACTTACTATATTACACGTCCGAATAAAGACATTATTAGTCAACAATTTGTCTACTTACTTCCAGCTTTACTGAATGTGGTAATTACAATTTACGTGATAATGAGTAAAATAACGTTATTCTGTGTAACAGTACAATAATGAAGTCATTCAATCGTGAGAATATTCCATATAAATGCGTTTTTTTTATTGATGGTGGGAACATTGCTATGGGACATCCGTGATAAGGTTACTATAATGAGTCATTAGGTCACGTATTACCTTTTTTTATTTATTTTAATATTAACTTTTGCTTGCGGTTCGTCCAGATTTTTCTTTTCCCAAAACAGTCGTAATATCGTATTTCTTCTATTAATAATATTTCTTCTACATTATCTTATATTATATGGTATAGTAATTTAGACTCAATTTGTGAATATGAAGGCTGTAGTCGTCGAAACGACAAGAATAAAGTAAACAAAAATAAAACAATCACCGTTAAGTACTTTAATTTCAACTACCGGGTGACTAGAATTCGAAATTCGATCACAATTTGTAAAATTTGTTGTTTCTTTTTTGTTTTTAGTTTGAATATTATTGAGGTTCTACTGCGATCCTTCTCTGTGAAAACTATTGATGCCAATTGGCAAACTGTGCACTTTTTTATCGCGTATTAAAATAATAAATCAATATTCATGTAAACATAAAACAGGAAACATTTTTATTTTTTTCTAGCACGGCAAAAGGCAATAGGCCAACATAATTGTGTAGAATGTCAAGGGGTAATCATCTCTGGTCAGTCGACACTCTATTGCACCCCATTCCATTTACCATCAGGTGCAATGGAGATACTTTGCCTACATTATAAAATAATTTAGCTGTAAAGATCCGTGGACACGGGTAGAGTAAACGGTAGAGTCAACTTGTATCTTACTCTACTAGTTTTAATAAATTCAATTCAGCACTCGACTCTACCAAATTTGTTTACATTTGTATAGCTAGCAGCATAGTTAGTATATATATTATGTACTCTACTATACCTCTATGCCATTTACTTTTTCGTGTACAACGGGCTGCAGAGACGAAGAGATGGAAAAAACACCACAAAGCTATTTTAAAATTAAAATCCATATCAAGATGTTTTCCTTGAAAGCCTTGTACCAAAAGCAATTCTTTGTTTGAAAGGAAACCTGGAGTGTGACAGCAATACTCTTCAAACAAGTATGAGCAGTAAGCCGACAAAGGCTCTATCTAAGGTGGAGTGAAGTGGAAAATACAATGATGTCGTTCGAAAGCTTTTGTATTTTAAGCTCCGATGGGCGCTGTAAGTTCGTTGAGACAACTTCGTGATATGCAGTTTTTGGGATATATGCGATCCGTAGATCGAAAACCAAGGTAAGTTATAGTGCATAGCTCAGAAAATTGCGCATAGTACAATCAGCCACAAAAGGAGCTGAACAAATTGAAAATTTCAAATCGCCATTAAACTTTTGTGTCCGTGACAACAATAGTTTTTTCTTCACTAAAATAAACTTCAAAAGGTTTGCCTAATTTTGGATAAAGAAAAATGATATTTCTATTGATGTTCATGCGTTTTATGAATTCCGATCTGTTTAGCTACTTTTGTGGTTGACTATACATAGCTTAGTCTACATAGTTCACGGTCTGCATACAAATGTGGGAAAATATCTCACCGTTACAAACTAAAGTAAGCTTTTTAGTTTATTTCTTGTTATGCAAACGGCATTAGGCGCTGCGCAGACGCTGTCAACTTATTGCCGAGACGCTATACTACTATGAAATTGTCAGTTGCTTCATTCATTACATTTATGGAAGTATATCTCATCTACTAGCAAGCTAAAACGCACGAAATAAATAAAAACTTTTTTTAATTAAAAATATTTTAATATATTATATTAATTAGTATTTAAATTTTTGTTCTTAATAGTATATAATAACTCCTAAATAGCCGATTATAAACAGAACCCATCCATCCAACCCCATCCAAGCAGCAATAGTTGTTCTAAAGACATTGCCCTTTGATTAAATTGCATTTGTAATAGTACCCACTAATGGACTTATAGATATTAAAATAACAGCTGGAATGGAACAATAAAAATTAATTTTACACCACTTGAATTACAATTTAAATTCCATTGTATACAATATCATCTCAGTGAAACCTTGTTTAATGAAATAATATTTGCAAGTTGTAAGTTGCATCCACACCGCAGTTACTTTTTGTAGAGCAACGTTTCCAAATGTTACTGAGCAATATCGGATAGCAAAAAGTTATTTATTTTTAATATATTTACTGGTAGTAGGTCTCTCATATGTGAGAGTCCGCCTGGGTAGGTACCACCGCAGTGACTATTTCTGCCACCAAGCAGCAGTGTGTAGTCACCAGTGTAACTACTGGACATAGTAAGACTTAACACCAAACTTCTCAGGGTGGTGAGCGCAGTAAAATACCAACAATACTTTGTAATTCAAAGTGTTGGATGGTGTTTCTACTGTTAATGGGCGGTCGTATCGTTTACCATCAGGCGAACGGCAAGCTCGTCTCGTCATTTAAAGCAATAAAAAAATATATATGTATATATTGTTGCAGTGTTGGTATATGATGAAAAATGTTACATATTTTTTAAAAAACAAATAACAATGTCATCGATTTTTTACGTTATTTGTAGAAGTTTGAAAACGTAAACCCTCTCGACTTGCGACTCTCTTGTTGCTGAATGTTACTCTTTGTAAATATTGAATTTTAACTCAATATCAGCTCGCATTGTAAAATATGTACCTAATGATCGCCCCCTATCGCATCATAAGGCGGAATACGCGTGGCGGCGAGTGGAGAGCTAGGTAAGTATCAAATAGCTACCCCCACCCCGACACTTCTACTGACTATTAACCTTTATTAATCAATAAAGAAAAGATAAAATACAGGCTTCATAAAAAAATTGTGACGGTCCTATTTCTGTAGCTACAAATATACTCCGCTGGCTTAGTCTATTCATAACTTCCCCTAAGTATAGTTAAGCCCTCAATTTGGGATAGTTTGAAAGTTTGATACATTCGACCCGGTGTTAAATATTCACGTCACAAGTAACAAAAGTTGTTCCAAACTTAGTAATAATTGGTTAATTGGTGTTTCGAAGGAATGTGAAGACTGCTAACTCGCTCTATAGCGTGGCAGACTAAGGCCTAAATCTTCTCAATAGAAGAGATGACTGGCTAAGAACATTGTAATGACATGATGCAAACTGAGAGGACACTTAATGGGTGCTATTGCTAAGCACATTTATATGTTTAATTTTTTTTTCTAACCTTGCGCATGTTGTGGTTGCCTGTTATTAGAATTGCAATTAGTCCAGATGTTTTTTTTTTGGTTTAGTTATAAATAAATAATAAATAAATAAACAATCTAAAGACATCATTGTGGTATTTAATATACAAAACCACACATCACGCCATCATCTTCGATGGAAAAGTGGAGGAGCAACAACAGGACCCGCTTTCCACCATGTCTGTTCCGTCCTATGACGTGATAGAGGTGAGCCGATCGTCACATTGAATATGAATTTCAGACCCCGGTCTGATACTGAGCAAAAAACTCAATATCACTTTGCCCGGGACTCGAAACTTGGAACCTCAGAGTACACCATCAAAGCAGTACTGTAATATCTATATCTATACTATTATATAAAGCTGAAGAGTTTGTTTGTTTGAACGCGGAACGAACGGGAAAATATATAGCGTTACTTTTATACGGGAAACTTTAGCCCAGAACAACTTTATTCAAGGTTTCCTTTCGAGGTGCGGAACCCTAAAAAAGATTAATTACAAGTGACTATAAAAAGCTAATCGTTGCTACATTCTCGATTCCGGTAAGAGCATTAAAATTCCACAATCTGTCCGAACTGAAGCGAACACGTTTTAATTGGTGAAAGTGAACTACAATGATTCGAAGATATGAACTCGTTCGGTGTATAAATTGCAGTTTTATCTTTAAGAGAATTCTTGAAATTCTTACTTGAATTTTGATGGACAAAATGTTTGGGTGAGGTTTGCAGGGCAGGCATTTTTCCTCAATTTTCAAAACGACGGGCATGATCGTGTCGTTTGAGGGGGTCATATTGCATTAATATAAATAATAACACCTGTAATTTAAAAAGGGTAGCTAATAAATTATTTTTTTAGAATCTGTTAAAACTAATTTATTCATTATTTAAAATTACCAGCAGACGATGCACAGTAACAATAAAAACAAAAAAGAAGCATACAACATTATTAAAATTCCATGCTCTTCAAGTAGGCAACTACATTTACTAGCTTACACCACTATATGGTTTACAACAATTTTTATAAGTAATTTTTTTTATTGCTTTATATGACAAGACTAGTTTACCATTCGCCTGATAGTAAGCGATACGACCGCCCATAAACAGTAGAAACATCATCCAACACTGATGAACGCATGTTTGGTATTCCAGTGCGCTCGCCGTCCTGAGACATGAGATGTGAAGTCTTATTATTTCCAGTAGTTACACTGGCTACAATGTCCTTCAAACAGGGACTACACACTGATGATTAGCGGCAGAAGTAGACATAGCGGTGGTACCTACCCAGGCGGACTCGCACATATGATAGACCTACCACCAGTGAACCTCCAGTATCTATAGCAACTATAGACATTAAGACGACGAAGATAGACGGCCTAAACATAATAATGTCAGTAGTTTCGGCTAATTAGTGCGTGCAAACGAAAATTTTACCTTTATATGTACATTAAAATCGCTTTGTTTCTCCACAAAACACTCTTATTATATTTCCTTGTATATTGTTCATAGAATATTAACACACGGAAGTATATTTCGGAATAATAATTAGCTACCGAATTTTTTTATCAAATATTCATCATTAATCATGAAGACAAAAGTTATGCGTTTCTATTAATAATGATCCTTCCTTGGTTTAGAAATTGCGAAGCTGAGTTCGAAATTCAGGGTTAGCACCATTTTGTATGAGTTTCCTAAACAATTTGCCAAGAATTGACAACAATAAGTCTTTCGTACTGGAGTCTGATATTCTTTACATATTTCTATGGTCTATAATCAAGTCCCTTTCAATTTCTGCTCTTTTATATGTATATGTACGACCTCACTGAAGCTGGTGGTAAGTGGAGTGCGATCCAATAAAATGTCGACTGACGAGACAGACCCCTCGGCAGTCGACACAATTATGCCGGTCTGTTGGAACCGGATATACACAGGCTGATACCTGAACGCGACACTTTTACGTGGACCACTATGGCGGGCTTAAACACCTTCCCATTATTCATAGACGTTTTTTATCTAAGGACGGAGTAAAGTGATAACAAGTCTGTTTCTCGGTGCTATGCGAAGTGCATAGACATAGGGCCGTTGTGATTGGCTAATATTGTTGTATCTCAATATAAAAAACATCTATGAATAAGGGGGCTTGTGTATGATAGTCGCTATCCGGGCGGATATAAAATATATCCTACAACCCTTTTTTTTATTTGAGGATTGTATCTACATCTAAAGATAAACGAAGTATAATAGAATTCACTTTTTTTAAATTCAATGTTACTTACGAGCGAGCGAGGCTAACCATCAGGTAAACGACCTGATCATCACTCAGGTAAAAAATAAAGGATTCCCAGACCATTCTAAGACCCTTAAACTTTCCCCAAGTTGAAAATGCGCATAAATTGACGTTAAATTCTATTTCCACCTTCATTCCTGATGCTTTAAAGTAATTTAAAAGCGGGTAGTTACAAAGGTTAAAGGACTTTTTAGTAACTTTCAAGAAAATAAACTTGAATTATGAGACTAGTGTACATAAAGAATCATTATCTTGAACATTTGTGATTTTTCGTACATTTCAAGCAAGTATTGTTAGAACATTAGAAAGACAATAGTTTGTTGTAAACCTTTTACAACTATTAAATGATACTGTCAAAGATAGCTTTGGCTTTGATATAACACGGCTCAATAGTTAATGGCAAAAAATGGTGTACATTTTCTTTTTAAATTGAATTAGCTATTAAGCAAATGGATCACCTAACTATATTACAATGATTGCTGCCCATTGCATTAGGACCTAAAAATAAAACATATATTTTTTCTATTTAGTTATTAAACTAAATTATAACATCAATTGTAGTTAACACTAATACGATGTAAACATACATATTATAATTAAATTCTTAATTCTCATTTAATTTACAATCAATTTAGTTTATTTCTACCCACCTATATGCTGCTTCAGTTAATTTCGAAGTTAAAATTGAATATATCAACGTCCTATGATATAATATTCAAAAATAAAATGCTTTATTCATCACGCAGGCGAACATAGTTGCACTTATGACAAGTCAAGGAAAAGTCTAATAGCCCGTGAAGGGAGCGTGGTGAGATAGATTAGTCCTCCAGCAGGCACAACAAACAACGGATGTTGATGAGAAAAAGCGTAACCGTTAGATACAGACAGTTTAAGTTCTAAATGATATGTATCTATAGTGTGAAAATCATCTTTCCTTCGCCGCAGTCGAGTACAAAATTTTATCCAATTGGTTGTCAAAATATTGAATTTCGAACCTTTATCTATACAAGCATATTAAGCTGAAGAGTATTTGAACGCACTAAATTCAGGAACTATTAAATCGATTTCTTTACTAATATTTAACACTGACGAGTTTCGGAAAATCTTTTTAACTCGGGCGGATACGCGCGCAAACGCCAGTCAGATAATATGAACAAACCCATTAAAAAAAACTTGCACAAGCCATCTCCTTAATTATAAGCAACATTCCTATAGCTCGGGACCGGTCGGCGCGGTCCCAATTTACTACCCTCCCATTAAAGGCACAATTGTCCTACAGTTTTGCTGTGGCCGACAAACAGATAGCAATTTGCGTTCCTGTTTTACTAGGTCAGAGCAGGTGCGTGCGTTCCAAATAATTGAGTTAAAAATGGTTATGGTTTACTAGAATAAGTTAAGATTTTATAGTTTCATTATATATAAAAAAGTTAGGTTAGCATAGTTGAGAATGGAACGGACTGCCGAATCGAATGTCCGCAGGTTCAAAACCTAAAGGCACACATAACTGACTTTTCTAAAATGATTTGTGTATTCTTTGTGAATTATCACTTACTTGACGAAGGAAAACATCGTGAGGACCTGCATTGTTGAGAAGTACCTTATAAGAATTTTTGAGGGTATGTAAAATCTGCCAATCTGCACTTCAGCGTGGTGAACTAAGGCCTAATTCCTCTCAGTAGTATAGGAGGCTCATGCCCAGCCGTGGGACAGTATATAATACAGGGCTGATATATTTATATTATTTTTTAACATATTTAACCGTATATTATGAATACAGAGGGTGTTATGTTTATTGTTTAAAGAAAATAATTTAAATGTTGGTATTTACTATTTTCGTTACTTCAATTTTAATCAACGGAATAGTGTTAATGTTAACATTAGATTTATAAACCAGACATTAATGACTCAACTTATTACTAAAACAGTTATGACGCGGCATATGTATTTGTATCTTAGCGACAAATTCAAAAGTAGTCTGAGAATTCTAAGATTATTTATAAAATCTATATATATAAAAATGAATCCCTATTTCCCTTGGTTACGCCATCACGCGTGAACGGCTGGAGCGATTTCACAATTTTTTTTTGTTGTGTTTGTTATTGTCAGGAGAAGGATCTTATGAAAGAAAAAAATTAAGGAAGTTGAGCGGAACGTTAGAAAATTTAAGAAAAGTTAATTTCAGCGACTGACAGAATGCGCGCTGAAAATTCATAGTTGACAAGACATCGTCTGTCGGGTCAGCTAGTAGGTATATAATAAAATAAAAGAAACACACATCACGCCTTTATTCTCAAAACAGTAGGCAGAGTTGCCAAGGCACCCATTTCAGACACCGAGAGGATACTATAACAGTATTTTTAGAAGCCATCTATTCCAAATTTCATGTAGAAAAAAATTTACATCCATATTTCATTTGTAATTTGGTTGTTTAATGTGGACGATTATTCATTAATGTCATTAAAAATGACAATAAAATTGTTAATTCCGTGTATTATTTGAAACCAACACTGTTAGATAAACAATTTAATAAGGAAAATTTTGGTAGTTACACATTTTTTCCACCCGTAATTGATGAGACGTCAAGTATGGCACGGATTACTCTAGATCGTTTGTTCTGGGCGGTACCTAAATTTGTGAGACTAGTTTTTTAGTTACAAGACCACAGCACCATAAGGTCATAGACTATATAGTCACTTCTCCTTCTTTTGTTTTATGGCTTCCACCATTTATCAGTGAATTCGCCAAGTCGAGTAAATACAAAATACATTTTTAAACTTTGGAGTACTTGGAATTTTAATTTCTAAGTAATATTTGCTTGTGTTATTAGTGGGAGAGTGGCATACTCACACGCATTTCTTAACAATAAATTAAATTATATTTTAAATTTAAACATAAAATTCTGCTACGTAGAATATTTTTCTTTCCACATAAGTAAGGTTATACTGATGTTACAAAATAAACTTGTCAATACCATTAAGCATTTTCACTTGGTTTATATTGTAAACACTATTAGCAAAATAAATATCATGAATACTAATGTACAGACAGCAACAGCAAATTATTTACTTATATTATCTACAAATCTTGAGTTTTATATTTTTAATCCAAATATATCTCAGACGTAAAGAAAAAATAAATATTCATTATAATACAAATTATCTTAATCGTCGTTGTACTAAAATACACTAATCGATCAAAGTGGTACATAAATAGTATCACGCTTCTATCCCATAGGTGTAGGCAGAGACTATGGGTTGCCACTTTGCACAATTCTGCAATACTTCTCCCGCTTCCTTCACCTTCATCAATCTTTTCATGTATTCCTGCTGGTTAAGGGTACTGTTGACCTGGCATTTACTAAAATGGTTGCATTTTAATATACTTTGTTGTCAAGATCGAGTAATGGTTTAAGTAACTTTTCGACGCAATAAATTGCAAATGATTTAATTTATCTCAATAATACCAATTCGACAACCCATAATCTACTAGATACACCTCTAACTATTGTTTACTAGCACGAAACTATAAAAACCACGTAAACGTGACCAATCTTAGGAAATAAAGCATATAATCAGGAGTCTTATTCCGTCTACGTGGGGATATCCCGTCTATTTGCAATTACGGGCGATCTAATCAAAGGACAGGTTTAATATCCGTATAGGTAAATAGGGGAGTTTTGACTCTTTTATCTATACAGGCAGCAAAGCATCCATCGATTACAATGCCTGTAATAGCAAAAGACGGATATACCCTCAGACGGAGTAAGCCCCTCATAACTATTATAGAGAGAATTTTATTACTACAAAGTTCGGCAGAAAAACGGAAACTTTTTACGAGGAAAGTTAGCATCGTTAGGGTTACCAGGTCGTTAAATATTTCCTGTTAGTACTAAAAACATCCTTTTAATTCAAACCCGTCACTTTTACATCATTTTCAACTTTGTTTCAACAACTTTTATGCCTTAGCAACCATTAATGTCTCGTTACGTGATTTGCGGTTTATTAACTTCTAGACAAGTTTTTTACATATTTTTCTTAGGTACGTATGAAATGCAATACATTCTTAGAGCACTAAGTTTGACGAATTTTACTTAATAATTTATTTTATGGTACTATACAATACACTGGAATTTATGGTACATAAAAATTTAATTAAAATTATCCTCGACACTGGTGGTAGGTCTCTCATATGTGAGAGTTCGCCTGGGTAGGTATCACCGCAATGTCTATTTCTGCCGCCAAACAACAGCGTAATTGAAATCGTTGCATTCGAAGCTATGATGCCACAAGCATACACACACACACACAGATACACAGCTACACACACACACACACCTTAAAATTATTACAACCCTCGTTTTCCGTCGAGGATTAAAAAATATTTTTTTTTATCTCAAATTAAATATAAATTTAATTACCACAAAATTGGTACTTAAGTTTTTCTACTGCGTTCATCTTTGTTTATTCGGGACAATCCTAGTTATAAAATAATAAAATTGTATAGCAAACAACACCTGTGACACGGAAACCGTGAAACAATGTCCTAAACAAATTAAATTATTGTTTACTTGAATATTGAGCTTCAAAATATTTCCAGTGATATATTTTTTTTATAGGAGCATCGTAAAATGACGCCACTGCACCTGATGGTAAGTGGGTGGGGTCAATGGATGATGTCTGACGACGAGATGATTACCCCTCGACAGTCGAGATAATTATGCCGGCCTGTTAGAACAGGATATACACAAATTCATCAC
>NW_023592634.1:0-23324 GCF_014839805.1 Manduca sexta | reverse complement strand
TGGCGGTCAAATTCAATATCATTTTAATTATTGACCCATGACGTATCAGTTCCGTTCGCTGATATTATCTTTTATATCAGACGTTTGAAACAAACTTTGAAAATTCAATTTGTTAAATTAACAAAGGACCATGGCCCCTACATTTCCATCTCAATCCGTCCCCTCAACTTGCCGCTCAAAGGGCTCCCCTTACTCTTTCATCTTACTTTACACGTCATCACACAATTTACCTACTCAATGGAAGGCGTTATATAATAAATAATCCTTGCCAAAGTAGTTTGCGTCCCCCCTAAACTTCTAAGTACTTATCGAAGTTGTCAACCTCCTATAGTTTATATTGGATTTGATAAACGATAAAGTTGAGTGTATTATGAGGGGTTGTCAGATTTTTTTGGCTTCCGCGAGAATTATTATTATTGGTTTTAGGAAAGTTTTAATGATATTTCGGTTGGTTTAGGGATATTGTATAAGTTTTTGTTACAGAAGAGGGACAAATGGCTAGTGGGTCACTTGATAGGAAATGATCGCTGATGCTCATAAGAGCATTGTAAGAGCAGAGACATTTGTGATTATTTATGACTTTTGCCATTTGTACTAGAAACAAAAGCTGGTATCACAAGAACGCATGCGAAAACCCTTATAAATGTCAAATAATAGTACATATAGTCACTATAATTAATTGTGTCCTGGTTTGGTAGATGTTCTAGCCAATGTTGCTGGTCATATGAGAATTATCAAAGCATAGGATGGGCCACATACAAATGCTATGTAAATATTTTTTATTTCAGAGCTCCGAGTTTTCCTGTTGATTGTAATCAGGCAAACTGGCCCACTTCCCTGGTTATTCATTGGTACAATAAAACGTTTCTAATTACTAATTGAAATCGCAGAAATGCAGATAGATATCTGTAAACATTGAATTTTCAGGAAAAAGACCTTGTTACTAAAACGGTAAGTACAAATTCAAATTAATTCAACGAGTATTGAGCGGCGAAGGGATCCGATCAGGGTTAGTACCAAAATTAGCAATTTAATTTCGATTCAATGAAAGTTTCTTTAGTGTTCAAGAGTGAATAAGTTATTCGAGATTAAGGACCAGTCAAAGGGCCGTGTTTATTGAACAAACTTTCATCTGTAGATTGATTTACCTTAAGACGTGAGGGTGTTTGAAGTACGCTTCTTCGGAAGGTAATTTTACAAAGTTCTATGGAGATATGTTCCCTAGAGGGGATCAATCTCCCCGACCGCCTGTCTGATATCAATACCAGGCGGTCTGTTGTAAAAGCGAGGCCAAATCGTTTTTCCAACAAGCGTGAAAATATTTGTTGCGCCGACCTAACATTAAGGATAAAGATAAGTTAATTACATAAAGTTTATAAAGTAATATAGATTTTAGCTAAAATTACATAAGCTATAAATATCGAAATAATTCTACCAACGAATTGCATCCTAAATCTATTAAGTGAAGATCACTTCTGTACCTTATGAAATACAACCTAAAAACAATTTCAATGAGATAATGAAATCGACAGATTGTAGGACCTAGAATTAATTAAGACTTAACGGTTCAGCAGGTGGCAATAACACTAAAATTGAAAATAAACCGGACATCGTTCCAACATCGGAACTAGCTAGTGGAATCTACCTGAACTTACCGACTTTGTAATTTGATTGTTTGAAACTAAGAAATCTCGTTATGATTTCAACTTGACTGAACGATCGATGGGTTTGGTCATCGAATGAGGAACTGTTATTTCCTGTTCCAATTTTTCCTCACTAGCTACGCGCAGTGATATCTACTGATACATCGATAAAAGCATTACATTTTATTGATGGTAAAAAGTCTGGTATGGTTTCAAGGCATAGAATAATTAAGAGGACAGATGCAGAAGGCAGTATTGCTAGACACGGCATGCATTGTCAGAATCCCTAATGGCGGTGGCTTGGGTCCAGAGCTTCGTCATCGAAAGGTGATTTATTTTTATATGCATTATTTTTATAAAGATATGTATAAAAATGTAATAAAAGTAATTTTAAATTAAAGGGGACTCAATTTTATTTACAATGTTAGGTCACTTGTAAACGAAATCTGGCTTGGCTACAACTTTATTATGTAGTAATTGTAAAGCATTATAGTGTTTTGGTTCAAAGCCGGTAAATTTACTGGGCTTTGTGAGACTTACGCAAGTGTCAGGGCGGCAGATGCTGTGGCAATCAATGATGAATTCCAAAGGTCTAAAGATTGTACTGTTTGAAAACATTCGTAGTATTTTTAGTGTGGTGGTTTTATAGTGGACTATACTATTAAATTGTACAAAATTCTTTTTTATACGGACACGGCCAAGTGACTCCACTGCACCTAATGGTAACTGGAGTGGGGTCCACTAGAATGTCGACATGCGAGTGATGATTACCCTTTACAGTCGACACAATTATGCCGGGCTGTTTGAACTGAATATACACAGGTCGATCCCGCAACGCTACGCATTTACGTGGGCCATTATGACGGGTTTTAACACCTTGTGTACGGTGGACGCTATCCAGGCGTATAAAATATATCCTACCACCACCAAAACCTTACAAAGCAAGCAGCTTATTCATCTCGAAATCGAACAAGAATACTCAAAAAATCCGAATCCTCCGAAAAATCAAGCCTTTGTATCTAAAATTATTATTCAGCAGGCGCTACGTACAGACAGAGGGTGTGTTATCGCATTAGACATATCTTTTCAGTTGCTTCAACCAATTTGGGAAGCTAAAACGAGTGCCCATTACTGTACACAGCTGTTTTCCTATCCCTTGTTGGATTATACGTGATAGTAATTCGTGATCAAATTAGTTCGCCGCTCGGGAATTTTTGATGCAAGCTTCGTTCTTCAATCGATCAATGTGATGCTTGATGGCGTGGGTTTATGTGCACATGTAGAAGCTGCAATTATCTATAAATTTTGATATTGTTAGAAAAGGGCCGTAGTATAAATTACTAAGTGTAATTTTTTGTGTAGGCCTTTGAACCATTCGCGCTATAAAGGTTCTTGAAGCATAGGACGATGCCAACGCCAACTATTAAAAAAAACAAATTAAATAGGTATCCTCCCATGGGAGCCAATGCCTAAGCGTTTATCTAAGACAAGGTCTACTCATGTGTAAAATTGTAACCAAACCCGTTCAGTTTTTCTGCGTTTACTTTTAACAAACACACAAACTGTTGCATTTATAATATTAGTAAGAAATAGGATACTTTAAGATTTAAAATTCACGCCACTTTCATTATTTACAAGAAATAAAAATTCACACCGATAATGCAACCTTAATGTTTCATGATGGTATAAAAAATTATATTAACCTTTGCAATAAACAAAACCATTCGAAATTTAACAAGTATTGCCAAATAAGTACAAAAAACATCATAGCAACCAAAACGACATAAAATTATAACCAAATATTAACTAAGTATCAAAGCCAATTTCATTTTAACTTATAAAACATAAAGCGGAATATACAGAATTTTGCAAGTACAGACTTTCTATTCGAAAAATCCGGATTTTTCCTATCTCCCACCCGCAGGTATGCCGCCGTCAGTTCACTTGATCTGGGGCGAAACAAAGCACCCAAATCTCTGACAGTAAATCGTAATGAGTTATTTGTTTTAACACCAATTAAAGGTGTTAAATATTATTTGTGGTTTGGATTTTGAATTGATTTATTACGGTAGTTGGGATTAGTTTGGGATCACTAATACGCAATATGGGTATTGCCGGCTTTTTGGTTCTCCAGGGATTTATTTTTGCTGACTTTCATTTGATTGTAATATATTTATATACTAGCGACCCGCCCCGGCTTCGCACGGGTGCAATATTTCTCCACTATTTAATGGATGTTATTGTACATATAAACCTTCCTCTTGAATCACTGTATCTATTAAAAACCGCATCAAAATCCGTTGCGTAGTTTTAAAGATTTAAGCATACATAGATAGGGACAGAGAAAGCGACTATGTAGTGATTACATACAGTTTTAGATAGTTAATGGCTTTAGCGTGCAATGTATTTTTATCGTGCCAAAGATGCTATAAATTTTCCTAATGGTAAGAAATACAGTGCTGATATGCATGCTTTAACATGATATTTATAGACTAATGTCATGCTCTGTAAGATGTATTCAAGTTCATAGCTTCTTACTTAGTCTTATCATGTGATTAACAACATCCTAAGAGCAAATTATGTCGAGCGCGTCCCGAAGTTGCAAAAAAATGCAAATCAAATTAAAATAAATGTATTAATTAAATTACAATTAAAACTTATATGGCTAATGGTCGATGTATGAACCAGAAGTGGCGTCGGTCCGTGAGGTCACCGCGGAGGTGCTTGCAGTTGATGACGTCAATGCTGGTCACGTGCGCTGCGGCGGCGACTCGTGACTGGTGCACGTTGTGCTGTATCGGCGTTCCAAGCATCTAGGTACCTTAATTGACTATGTTTACGCGAATGCTATGTTGAGGTTGAAATACAAAAAATCGGATTTTGTCCGGGTTTTTATTTTATAATTTGCTTCCATCATTAACAAAAAAAATGTAAAACGTAGGTCGATATTGTAATTTTGATTTGCAGTAATACCCCATCCTCCCCTGTGAGAATAAAGGCTGCAAAGTCTTCGAACCGCGATGAAATCCGAGAAATACTTTTATTTCAATATCTAGGTATCTTTCCATGCGAAAGCAAAAATATGTCCACTGAAAAGATATTTATGTTTAATTAAACGAAACATCTAAATAGTCTTCTAAAACCAATCAAAATTGTAATAATTCTAATGGTTTTCTAATGAGATTATCAGAGTATACATTTATCAACGCTGTAGTATTGTGTTAGTTAATTAATCACATTTAGGGGTTTAAAGGTAGCCACAAACGAACGACATCAATGAAATAATACCTTTATGATATTTATGTATTGAAGACATATATTATACTAAAACCACCTTGACTATCGTTGGCGTAATGTGTAGGCAGTACAAGAACGATTACCATGCTGAGGTTCTGGACTCAAACTCGGGTCGGGCAAAAATGAATGAATGAATCCCTCCTACCTGAATTTTGGCCACGGCGGCCATCTCAACGGAGATCAGCCAGGTACGCAGGAGATATTATAGTGCATGCGTACACAGGTGCACTCTCTGTTTCTTCACTCTCATAGTCCGGTGAGACGGCAATCCGACATGACCGGAGAGAGATCAGGCGCAGGACCAACGGCTTTAGATGCTTTCCGAGGCACGGGGGTATCACACCGCCAACTTTCTGACGCCGAGCTGCGACTGAGTAATTTTAAGATGGAAAACCCAGTCACAAATATTTTGGCCCGACCCGGGATTCGAACCCAGGACCTCAGCGCGGCAGTCGTACTTGTACCGTGTACACTTACACCTAGGCCACCGAGGCGGTCCAAATAAAATAATTATGTCGTGGAGCCAGGAAGCTATGTGATAGCCCCGTGCTTCGGGAAGCACGTAAAGGTGTTGGTCCTGCACCTGGTCCCTCCGGTCATGTAGGTTTGCCGTCTCACAGGACTATAAGAGTGAAGGAACAGAGAGTGCACCTGTGTATTGCGTACACTTGTGTAGTATAATATCTCCTACATACTTAGCTGATCTCCTTGATCGCGATTGGCTGCTGTTGCTAAAATTCAGGTAGGAAAGAAAATCATCACGTAGTTCGCCCCCATGTCACATATGTCTAGGACTTAAAAGACAATGATATTCGTTACTAAGTGCAGCTTACCGACAGAACTTCTGGTATTATAATCTATGGAATGGGATAAATAACTAGGTATTCTCAGCGAAAATAACTCGTAGACGGTAACGTCCTGAAAGAGTGCAGATAAATCGGTCGGAAACTTAAATTTTCTAGTAATACGGTGTATTTTCGAATCTGATATTAACATAAGTAGGTTTTAGTGGTAGAATATTGTAATAACAAAATTAAAAATGCTGAATTTCTATGCTGTTATATAAAGACGAAAATATTTTTAGTTTGGACGCGCAAATCTCTGGATCTATTGCGCTGATTCTTAAACTGAAAGCTACATTATAAATGAGAGGTAGCAACAAGCTTTGCTGCTAAAGTTTAAAACAAATATATGTAATTAGAAATTAATTCATTATCATCAGCCCGTTGCATTCTACTGCTGAAGAGAGGCCTCTCCCAAGGTACGCCTCAGAGCCCTGTCTACTGCTTTATGCATCCAGTAGCTGCCCTCTTGTGTAAGTTGTCCCGCCATCTGGCCAGAGGGCGTCACACGCTACGTATTAATAAAATATAAAACACGATGACGAATGCTGTAATTTAAAACATTCAAACATAATGAGTATTGACACACAGTTTAATATAGTAAAGTCTATCATTCAGTTCAATAAAAAAAATGCATTCTGCTATCACATGACCTTTATTACCAAAATATACGATCCAAAATCGCATAGTAACCAATATCGGAATAATGCGCTGACAGATATCGCTGTGCCCAAACAGTTATCAACTGCGTGGGTCTAGTCGGTTATTGCATAATAAACTTCACGTTAGTGATTTAGATTCGAATATCGAGTGGACCTATAATTTCAGGCGCATAAACAAGTTCGAAATCCCGTGCTATATTAAATATAGGGAACCACAAAAATATTTACAAAAACACTCATCACGCATTTATCCCCAAAGTGGTATGCAGAGGCGCAACCGGGGCATCCACTTTTCGCCAAGTTCTGTCCCATGATGTGATAGGAGGCGAGCCTATCGCCATATCGGGCGCAAATTTCAGACTCCGGACTGATACTGAGCAGAAAAACCCATATATCGCTATGCCCAAGCTGGGATTTCGAACCCCAGGACTTCTGAGCGCTGCCGCACCCCGCATCCAGTACAACGACACCACCGACGCAGTCTAAAAAATATCTACAGCCTGTTTAATTATTGCTACATTATTAAATATGGTTCTCAGTAATTTTATTACAAATTCAAACAAGTTATTAGGTCTTCTGATATTGTATTATCTACACCACTCATATACCATCATATTAGCATAAGAATTATGAATGTTTTACCAGCCCTTAGAAATATCTTTCCGAGAAAGGGTTTTATCATCATTTCTGCCGGGAATCGTCCACTGCTAGACATAGGCCTTCCCATGGAACGCCAACGGGACCGGTCTTGGGCCGCCCTCATCCATCGGACTCCGGCGACCCTCACCAGGTCATCTGTCCATCTCAGACATCAGAAAGGGTTATATAGGTATTCAGAAATATCATACGCCATACGAAATTGAACAACGTGGTGAACTATAGCCTAATTCTTCTGAAAAGTACAGAGATCCATTCCTACATCGAAACAGTATACGATAAAAGGGTATTATAATCGCATGTATGCAGAAAGCCTAAACCACAAGAGTTAACAACAAGCCGTGGCGAATGAGTTAAACTATAATTAAGGGCCAGTACTACACGGATGTTAGATAAATTAGCAACCCTTGGGCAAAATGTCAGCAGTGTCCATTACTCGCGCCCTAGATACCCGCCATTGAAGTATACCTTTACCAAAAAGTTAGACTACGCGCCTCATTAAGCCGTGTTTCTTGATAATTACGCGACATTTTAATATATTGTAGTTAGATATTTCAATAATTTGCTTTAGCTATGATTCTATACGACGTATTTTTTCTATAGTTGGACTGACGCAAAATGGACGGAGGGATTTGTGCTGATAATTACAAGGTTCGTCAAAATCGTTCAAAATGTATTCGTTTCCTTAAAAATCCTTAAAAATTGTTGGGTATGGAACGGACTGAAAAGACGTATATCCGCACGTTCAAATCCTAAGGCCACATACCCCTGACTTTTCTAAAAAAATATGTCTGTATTCTTTCTAAATTATCGTTTACTTTTAAAATGAAGGAAAATATCGTGAGGAAACTTGCATATCTGAGGTCTCTATAGGAATTTTGAGGGTGTGTGAAGTCTACCAATCTGCAATAGGCCAGCGTGGTGGACTAAGACCTAATCCTTCTCAGTAGTAAAGGAGACCCGTGCGCAGCAGTGGAACGATATATATATAATAGGGTTGATATTATAATAAGACATTTCACACAGATGAATCTAGAGGCTAAGTTCTCAAAATGGTAACATTTTATGAACTAAGCAGCATCAGACTACAGGTTTGATACTTCGTGCTAAATTAACGAATTTATTACTTCCTGGAATAAAGTGGGGAAATGGAAATTGGATGTAATCTCGATGACTAGCTCGCAACTCCGTAGCGCAATTCTTCATCTATAAACAGGGGATGCCAGGGAATATTATTTTTTCATAGAACATCCTCCATTACTAATGTTTGCTAATAAATATTTTTAAATTTAAATTATCCGTCATAGAACTACTTTTTTATATGCGCACGGTAAAGTATGCTCACTGCACCTGATGGTAAGTGGAGTGAGGTCCAGTAGAATGTCGACTGACGATTATTACCCCCGGCAGTCGACATAATTAAGCCGATCGTCCACCGCCAACTAAACTTAGTTTAGCTTAGTTCGTATATATGTATTTTGAGTCAGTTTTTTATACATGTGACACAGTTGGCGGTGGACGATCGGATTTTTGCCGGCCTGTTGGAACCAGATATTATTCACAGACTGATCCCGGAACGCAGTACACTTACGTGGGCCACTGTAGTGGGTTTTAACAACTTGTATACGATGATCGCTATTCGGGCTTTAAAATATATCCTACCACCAGCCCTCTGCCGTGTGTATTTCGTCCCATGATTTGATAATTGATTGTTTTATTTAAAGTGGGTGCACTAGTTGCGCCTCTGCCTACCCCTTGAGCCATAAAAGGCGTGTGCGTGTGTGTAAATATATCATACTTCCGAAGTTAAACAACACAAGGTACGATAACGCGACTAACCGAATTAAAATCCGCAAGTTGGTGGAAATTGCATTAGGCTGGCAACCTCGGGGCTGCGCACCCTAACGTTATAAAACTTGGGCCACGCTCAACTTTCTATTCAAAGCTTCGGATCTACCTAAATTACATGTCTATGAAATATAATTAAAACTTGAATGTAATTAGAGGTTTCATGAAAGGACCGGTCGTTCATCGCATGGCCTTGTGACTCAAATTATCGCGTATTATCGTGGCGGTTGATAATGATGTATCTAGGGATGAGGGTTTCGGGAGAAGGTTGAGAGAGTTTATTACTAGGTCTGGGTCGTATGATTATCTGTCTATACTACGATAGATTTAATAGGTAATGAACAGAGAGTTTAAATTATATATTTTTAGACATAATAATATCGTATGTGTACATAACTTTGGAGAAACAATTAATTATATATTGCAATGTAACGAAAACTATAAATTTATATATTTTATTAATCAAGTGAATCATTGTTTTAAAATTTCTTACTATGACACGGTTTTTTTTTTAATTCGACATTTGTAATATTATTTCTACTTTTAAAAACGTAAACAGAAAAGTATTCTGTCTACGTTTAAAAACATCTTTAGTTTTAAATATTTGCACGTCAATAATGACAGAGTGTGTTATTCTGATTTTATTGTACCATCTATTTATTGTAACCACATTCTAGCAAATAAATTTTCATTCATTCATTCAACTACACAAAGAAATTTATAGGGTGCGGCGGATGCTCAAACAAAACTAAAAGAGTAATAATCCAATAGGTGACATTCTCAAATGCTTAAATTCTCCGTGGAAGTAAATCGCCAGTTTTAGATAAAAATAATGTTTTTATTGTTTAATAATTTGTTGATATTCTGATAAGTATGACCCGCTTGATAATGTGGTTTACGAGCACTGCAACGCGCTATTGACTTCGCTTCGTATCTTTTAATTCATTGGTATAATTGCTTAAGGTGATTGTGTTGCTGTGGTGATTTTTTTTACTCTTTTATCAGAATGTTTGCAATTACCTAGTCTTGCCATAAATATTGTAATAAAGAAAAAAGAAAATTGTTAACTGCAAATAACATTTATTACTTTTACAGTGTGTCAGTTTAATACATAAATATAAAACAATTAAAAATATAAAAAGCTTATTCGAAGTGGTCTCCATTGGCTGCAATACAGTCCTTTAAACGATGAGGCCAGTTATCAATAGAAGCACGCACTCTTTCCATGGGAAAATTCTTCACTGCCAATCGTATAGATTGTTTTAGGGACTCCAAATTATCATGGCGTTTAGAGCAAGCTGTACTCTCTAAAACTGACCACAAATCATAATCCAGCGGATTAAGATCGGGACTAGACGACGGCCAGTCTTCAGCTCTGATGAAGTCCGAAACGTTCGATTCCAACCAAGACTGCGTGGACCGAGCTTTATGACCCGGCGCCGAGTCTTGCTGGAAGGACCATACTTGGTTATTGAACATGGTGATGTTAAGGGGCTTAACTACCTTCTCAAGAATGGTATCTTGATACACTTGTGCCGATGTTTTGATACCTTTTCACAAAAATATGGCTCAGTCACTCCTTCATAGCTAACACCCCACCAAACCATCACTGAAGTCGGATAATGTCCACGTTGCACTCTGTCGACTAATTGGGAAGCTTCCTTAGAGCTTTGAGCATAAATACGGTCATTTTGTTTGTTAAAATGTTGCTCAATTGTAAAAATTTTCTCATCCGTAAACAAAATTTTTCTGTGACCTCCCTTTGCGTACCGCTTCAGTAGTTGTTTCGATTTTACCACCCTATTCTTCTTTAAATTATCAGTTAAGAAATGGCCAGTGCGTCTCTTATAGGCTGCAAGTCCTAAGTCATCTTTTAAAATACGCGACATGGTTCTAGGTGCTATCTTCATTTCCCGAGATAAAATCTTTTGCTTTCGGACAGGATTTCTTCGAATTCTTTCCCTTACTGCTTTGACCACCTTTTCGTACGAACACTACGTGGACGGCCAGATCTTTTCTGTCACAAACAGAGGAGGTCTCATTGTACCTATTAATAGCCCGGTACACAAACATTTTACTAATACCAAGTGTATGGAGAGTTTTAAAAATTGCATTTGGCTCCATACCTACTTTGTGTAATGCTATCACAGCGATTCGGTTCTCTTTATCACCCCACACCATTTTAATATCGCAAAATATTTTACAATGTATTGGCGCCAAAATGAGAAAACACAATGAACAATCGTATAAAAATGACAGATTCGAAATTCAAATGTAATATTTTTTATAATTAAGTGTAACAGTATTTATGGCCAGACTAAGTATAGTATATTATGTTACCATGTAGAATGTGATTTTATGACCGGATTTTTACCTTGTGATTTAAGTATTTTGGTCACTTTTACAGTAAATCAGTTGTTAGATCTGTATACAGCAATATACGATGAGGATTCGGCACTCTCCAATCAACAGTTTAAAATATGTCATCGAACTATTATTATTTTTTACAAAATTCTTGTTTTGGTTCTATGAAGATTTTAAATACGAACTTATTTCAAAAAATAGCTACTAAACATTCATAGAGAAAAAGAATGATAAAATTGAATATCCAAATCATTTATTCATGATATCAAGTACATGGATTTAACTTTTTTAGCATTTGTCTTTAGGTACCAGTTTAACAATATTATCCTCATTAGAATAAACAATGTTATCATCTTTATCAAAAGCAGCTCCCCAAATACTGTCTTCTCCTGTCTCCGAAATCAGCTTATTCATCTTTCTATCTGCCTCATTAACCGCATAGAATCCTACAGGGCTAGAGAAGTATAATTTTCCTTTACTGTCCTTAGTAAATGCATTCACATTGTAATCACCGAGGTCAACAACTTTATTAGTATGGTGATTAAATAAGAATATCCCTGAAGAGTTAGCGAAGAATACGTCATGGTGCTCTCCCACTGCCATCACCCTTGTCTTCGAGCTGCTCGCTTCAACGATCTGTTTCACTTGTCCATCCTTGAAGACATAAGGTTTCTCATCAGAGGTCGTGAAGAATAATCCGTGGATAGGACAGTAAAACATTTGCCAAATACTAAGACTTGTCACTCCTAAATTCTTCACAGATTTCGTTGCGTAATCGTAGGTGTAAATTCCATCTTTACCTCCGAGATATACTATATGGTTTGTAGTGTCGACTGCGGTGGCCATTCCGTCTTTGACGCCTGATATCTCTCCAAAAGATTTGGTGGCTAGGTTCAGATAGCCCATCTTTAGAACAGTCTTCGAGTCTACTTCGTCAGAGTAGCTGAAGAAGAGAGTGTTTTGTTGAGGATCGAAGCTTAATTGGTATGCCTGGTGTATGTTGTCTTTCAGTACTTCTTTCTCGTAGTTCTTGCCGTTGACCACTACGCAGTCTTTTGATGCCATCATCTGGTTGACGTGCAACGCACATATTGTTAGAATGAGGAGCTTCATCTGAAACAAACAATATTGTTTTATGAAAAACTTTAAAAGTTAGTTATGTAGTTTCTATTTACTACATTACTGTAGTACTAATCTAAAAAGTCAAAAGGTTAATTAATGTTTATCTCTTACTTCGAAATGATAAATCTAATCAAGAATTTTAATTAACACTATTATGTAATTACAACGTATAGAAATATCTCGAAAAGAAATTGGAGACGTCGTTTAAATGCCACATTCGCAATAAATATTCATAACCAAATTTAATTATACAAATTTATAAAAGTCACCGCATTATAAACTCTTTTTTGAAATAGCAACACTAATATTTAAACTGTATACGAACTGCTTTACTGGAGAAGAAGTAAATATATGAAACTAAAAATATTTTACAAATATTTTTTTAAGCAAAGCACTTCATATAATGGACAGCAAAATTCTTACTTTTGACGTTTACAAGCGTACTCCCACTAAGCCAAGAAGCAGTATTCCAGCTTCTTTATGTATGGTAATTAAAGAGGTTATCTTAAACTCTGCCCTTTTGACTTACGATTGTTCTTATCATTATTTTCTCGACAAAAATATTTGAGTCAAAACAAAGGAGAGTGATAATGTGTTGTGATAGGGTAAGGCGTTTCGAGGTAAAGGACGTTTGAATAGAAGCCGTGTTTACAGAGGAGTGACGTCACTCTCTCGTGAGGATTTATTTAGAAAATTCTAAAGCGGCCTCAGTTTTAATGCTATGTTTTTAAATGGCGACTCTACAATGATCTGCTTTGTGCATTAAGCATGGTTTAGAATGTTTATTTATAATTGAATCATAGGGCGAGTGACTCGCTTGGTAAATGGTATCTTGGCTATACAAAAATAGTGGCAACACTATCTAATACTTTGTACAAGTGCTTTGTGCTAGGTATTAAGGAGTATTATATCTATGTTTTAGCAAAGAAAATTTTAAAATTAATAATAGGGCATTTGATGTTTGATTTTGTGTATAATTAATATGTAACAGTAATAAGCACAAAAAGGAAATCCTTCTGTGAAAACAGCATTAAAATGCGCTAGGAAATGACGTAGTTATCAAATTTCAAATATTGCTACGTGCAAGTGTGGACATGGAGTGGGGATATCGCTCCATCTTTCTTTCGCACGCATCGTAATGACCGCCGACGCCACAAGCAAGTATTTCGTTCCTTATCTACTACCTAATTTAAATGGCTTATAACTTGTGGATTCTTCACCAGATTTCAATGATTTCTTCTGTTTTAGAATGTATACGACGTTTTATAAGTTATAAATAAAAATAAGTCAAATACCCCATTATATTTTTGTATTATCAATAATAACAAAATAATAATAAAGATGTTTACTGCCTGAAGTCAGATATAATATTTATCAACAATTTTAACTCATATTATTTACTAGATTTTGCCTGCGGCTTCACTCACGTGATCCAGTTTTCCTAGATAAAAGGTGCGTTAAACTTTTCGGAATAAAAATAGCATATGTCATCCCCAGTCTTGAAACATCTCCATACTAAATTTTATCGAAATCTGTTTAATACTTGTAAGTTTTTCGAGTTCAGACAGACACACGGCAGGAGAGTTTTTATAATATGTAAGAATAAAACCACATTTTATATTTCTCGCGTATTATAATTCTATTTCAAGAGCCAATGCTAATGTAAAAAGGCATTACTGTTTCGAACTTAAAAGCTCCATTTGAAGTAAGCTTGTTACAAAGATTCACAAAAATAAGACACTTGATGTTTTTATAATGTTCTTAACATAAAGAAACAATAAAAATATTATATTAAGAAGTCGCTTTCGGAGGGAAAAATATGTCCCATCCCAAGAGCTTAGGCAAAGGGTAGCGGTGAGGAATGGAATGGGGATTTTTAAATAATACCTAGAAAGGACTATTGATATTATAATCCATATTTATAAATGCGAAAGTAATTTTGTCTGTTCCGTAGGTAACGCTTTCATGAATCAATGGAATTTAGTATGGAATTATTTTGAAATTCTGGGAAGGACTTAGAAAGAAAGGAAATAGGTTTATTGTGGTAATAGGCTTCTTTTATAGCACTCAATAATGTCGCTTCATATTAGAGAAAAAAAAATCGTTTTAGTAGTTCCTGAGATTAGCGTATACAAACCAACAAACTCTTCAGCTTTATATATTAGTATAGATAAGTCATTAGGACTTGGTTATGGTTATGGGCTCCTTTTTCCGCACTTAGCCCGTAAAAAAAAAAAGCCGGGCCATTGTGCGTCGTCATTAGGACTTATAAATCCAAAATTATTACACTGGCTATATTTCCTTTCGGTCCAAAATATGTACTACTTCTTCGGAGCATAAATAGATAATCCTAAGAACTAAGAAAAGCGATGACACGCCTGCCCGTGGAACGGACTGCCGAAACGAATGTCCGCAAGTTCAAAAGCCTAGAGCACGCACCTCTGACTTTTTTAAAGTTGTGTATATTCTTTGTGATTATCGCTTGCTTTAACGGTGAACGAAAACATAGTCATGAAATATCTATACATAAGAAGTTCTCCGTAGTGTTATTAATGTATAAAAGTTGTCCGGTCTATGAACGTAGAAGGTATGTGAACTCTACCAAGCCGTATTAATCTAGCGTGGGGGACTAAAGTCTAAGCCTTCTCAATAGTATAGGAGGCCTGTACCCAGCAGTGGGGCAGTATATAGTACAGGGCTGATTTTATTAATATTTTTTTTGTTGCTTTGAATGATGAGACAAGCCCGCCGTTCGTCTGATGTTAAGCGATACGACCGCCTATAAACAGCAGAAACACTATCCAACACCTTGAATTACAAAGTATTATCTGGTATTTCCACTGCGCTCGCCATCCTGAGACATCAGATGTTAAGACTCACTATGTCCAGTAGTTACACTGGCTACAATGTCCTTCAAACACAACACAACAGTAATTACACACTACTGTTTGGCGGCAGAAATATTAAAAATTACCCAAAAATATTCTCATATGAGAAACCTAATTCATATAATTAGAAACATCACAAAACTCCCTACAAACCCGCGACACAATAACATTTCATTAACGGTCGGCCCAACATGCCGGTTGCAATAAATTTTCATTTTTGCGAGAGGATAGTGAAAAGAAAAGATAAATAGGCGGCTATTTAGAGTCGCATTTGCTATGTTGACCGCCGCCACAAGGCCGGCGATTTGATTAACAAAGAGCACACAAGGTCCGCTAGATTTTCATATGTATAAAAATGATTTAGCTCCCTTTGTTTGACCTTAAGAAATGTCGGGGCTTAGATATATATATATTACGGATTTTTGTGACTTTGGCTTATAATTTGAGGTGGGGGTGTACTGAAATAAAAGAGTATCTCTTTGCAGATTTTTGGAGTAATATTTAGCCTATGATTCCTAATTTTATGTACGGTATGCTAGATTATTATAAAATACATATAAAATATTTTTTTTACGGATTTAATCATGGTTTTTTATATTATAACTTTCTTCCGACGTTTCGAAGACTGTTGCACGTTTGTCACGTGGAAAAATGAGGCGTTAGTTGTCAGAAAAGACAAAAATTACAATATCTACCTAAATTTTTTAACTATACAAATTATTTAATTGTTTTAGCTGTTGACGGTCCTACCTACGCAGAATAAGTTTAGAGTCTACGTAAAATAGTTTTATTTCACTATCTAACATTCGCATAAACATTAAAAATCATTATAATTACATAGTTCAAAATCAATTATATATTGCCTTGCCGTCTACTGAGTCTAGATAAATCGATAAATTTTAATTTAAACACATGTAAAAGATCAACATGTGAAGCAATATAAACTAAAATAAAGTCATTAACACACGAGTTCATTTAATATTTATGGTTTTATGAAATTCGCCACTCGGGGAACGAGTGAAGGGCTCGCGACGCCCTCAACTTCTGCGACCGTTAAAATTTAAATGTACAGTTTTCATATTTGGAACATCGAAGTTATAATTATGGTGTCGGTTGATGTTTTGATTACTCTATGCCGAAACATCTCGCAGTATTTGAATAATTTTTATACGGTATGTGGTGTGCCGAACAGATAGAGTATAAGCTAGATAATTATGCCTTGCTTAAATAAATACTGGAAAAATGTATTGTGTCGAAATTAACATAGGATGAGGGTCCGTAGCTGATTGCCTCGGTGGCGTAATTGTGCTGCATGCGCAGTACGGCAGCGCTCTGAGGCCCTGGGTTCGAATCCCGGGTCGGGAAATGATATTTGGGCATTCTGCTCAGTATCAGCCTAGAGTATGGAATTTGTGCTCGATATAGCGAGGCTCGCCTCCTATCAAGGGACGGATCACACTTGGCGAAAAGTGGGAATCCTGGTTGCGCTTCTGCACACTCCTTCGGGGATAAATGCGTGATTATGTGTGAGTGTGAGTGAATAGAAAAAAAACTATAATATTTAGAGGACAAATTAGTTATTTTTTTATCATTCAACTTTTATTGCTCATATTTACGATAATTAGGGTCGTTGATTTTAATTGCTGTATCAAAACACACAACAATATATTTATACTACTGAGAAACAATAAAGTTATTAACGAAAACTCCAATGAAACTTATATAATATTTGCGAACCTTGAAACGGGGATCTTGCGGGATTATACCCCGCGTCTGATAGTTGCTCAGAATCCCAGTAAGTCGCTCTAGGAGCACAGATAACTGGAATAAAGTTGGAGGGATTAGCCAGAAATCTTCGCCACTGTTTCCAAAGCCACCTTTGTGTTACGCAGATATTGCCTTAAGCGAATATTTTGATCAAACTATTCTATTGCTTTATTTGGTTAGATTAAGGTTGTAAGATTTTGGATTTTAAATATAATACCGTTTTAAAGGTGTCGTATTGGTTCAGTGTCTACAAATAGTTTTAGACTAAGGTACTCAATTTTTGGGCTTTAAATGTATTACTTATAGTTTTGAAGTTATAGTTACTTATAGTTTGTTTTATTGGTTCAGTGTCTACAAAAGGTTTTAAGTTAGGACTAAGGTACTTAATTTTTGGGCTTTAAATTTATTACTTATATAATAGTTTTGAAGTTATACTTTAGTTTTGAAGTTATAGTTACTTATAGTTTGTTTTATTGGTTCAGTGTCTACAAATGGTTTTAGGTTAGGACTAAGGTGCTTAATTTTTGGGCTTTAAATTTATTACTTATAGTTTTGAAGTTATAGTTACTTATAGTTTGTTTTATTGGTTCAGTGTCTACAAATGGTTTTAAGTTAGGACTAAAGTACTAAATTTTTGGGCTTTAAATGTATTACTTATAGTTTTGAAGTTATAGTTTAGTTTTGAAGATATAGTTACTTATAGTTTGTTTTATTGGTTCAGTGTCTAAAAATGGTTTTAGGTTAGGACTAAGGTACTTAATTTTTGGGCTTTAAATTTATTACTTATAGTTTTGAAGTTATAGTTACTTATAGTTTGTTTTGTGGTTCAGTGTCTACAAATGGTTTTAGGTTAGAACTAAGGTACTAAATTTTTGGGCTTTAAATGTATTACTTATAGTTTTGACAGGTGCCATATTTGTTTATTATCTTCCAGTGGCAAAGGGCTCATAGCCCAATTCCTGCCGGCTTTCCTTCGTAATTTATATAAAATCGAATTATAATTAGAACGATTTCTTAACCGAATTTATGCATATATTATCCAATAAATTTTGTCTATTAAAATATTTATTGGCGGCAACGTGGCGCGCTCTAGGAGAGGCCTATGTTCAGCAGTGGACAGTTGCAGGCTGATAAGATGAGATGAGAAATTTTATCGGGTACATTATCGGAAAATTTCATCCATAGCCACCGGTGTCTTCGTATGTATACTGGATATGCTTTTGTCGTGCAGGCATTAAAAAAATCTTTCGAGCGCAATTAAAATATTTCTTATCAGTCGATATCTTATCTAGACGCCACTTCAAGACATACCATACTGTTGTAGAATGTAAACTTTGTTGTGACTAATATTTTTTATGTAATCTATTTTTATAAATATTTGAATGTTGTTGTTTTGTTGTTTGCTTAGTAACTTACTCTGAAATAAACACTCGTGTCAATAACATATCTTTTTTACTTAATTTTATAAATAATTCAGAACATATATACCAATTACTTACAACACATACCATACCATACACACCATCAAGTGCAGTAGTAGGGTCACAATTACCCGTATAAAAAAACATTGCTTCAAGTTTTGAAATTCGAAGTTGCTGTTTATGACCGGTCATAGCTTACGTCACACGAACTTGACTCTTATCGCTCAATAATAAAGTGCAGTAAATCTCTGTTTATGAGAGCGTGGTGTTAAGCTTGGCTGACAAGCGCACGCCTGTTGTCCTGCCGAACGTTAATTATAGCCCGTAGCGTGAAATATGAACCGATATCCAGCATTGTGATGCTGAATTATGGGGCCTATTGCTAAACCCATAGGTGTTATCGATTCGGCCAAGTACTAAAGTTAATGTCATTTGTAATTTACGTAATTACGTTCTTGCGGAAGGTACTAATGTGCCCAACTTGGTTAGATGGTTACAGTAATATATATTTATTTTGCAAGTAAGAGATTATGTAAATTTTTCGTAGTTTAAGTAAGTACATTTTCATCTTCGTCATCTCAGCCACAGGAAGTCCACTGCTGAACATAGGCCTTGGGGGAAGTAAATTTTGCTAGTGGAAAATTACTAATGAGCATCGAAATAAAATTTATTTTTTTTATTTATTTTTTTAAAAAATTTATACTATAGCCTTTATAAAGGTTGCAAAGTTCTCGATACGTTGAGAGAAAAATAAAATATAAAAAACTGCGATAAAATTTGAAAATTAGTTTCACTTCGATGTCGATACTCGCGGAAACATTGTAACATACTGATTCTATAGCTTAAGAAAATAACTTACGAAAAACAAACAAATTCCCGCCTTATTGCAACCACAAAAGGCAATGTAACATCCAAATAAACAACTAACCTAATAGCCCATCTATAACCATAGCTGTAATGCATCAACACGTACGCCATTTATTCCAGATTTCTTCATCTAGAATAATGTGGCACATTAACTGGGTAACAGTGATTAAACGACTTGTCCGCTCAGCTAATACAGTGGAGCTTTGTCCATGGCCTTTTATTTCGGAAGGGCTATGCGTGTCATCGTGTGTAGATTTTTTACGGAAGAGTATGGACTTGGTTTGGAGATATTTTTTATATATTTTTATTGCTTTAAACGACGAGACGAGCTTGCCGTTCGCCTGATGGTAAGTGACATGACCAGAAACAGTAAAAACACCATTTAACACATTACATTACAAAGTGTTGTTGGGTATTCCACTGCGCTCGCCATCCTGAGACATGAGATGTTAAGCTTTGTTATGTCCAGTAGTTACACTGGCTACAATGTCCTTCAAACCGGAACACAACAGTGACTACACACTGCTGCTTGACGGCAGAAATAGACATTGCGGTGGTACCTATCCAGGCGGAGTTTCACATATGAGAGATCTACCACCACTAAATGTATTGCTTTATAATGTAAATGAGAAAAATCTTATGGATAATATTCCACAAAAACGAGAAGTTGTCTTCAACTTCATCGGTATCAACCTTATATCTATACACGTTACAAAACAAAGTCTCCTTTTCTGTCTCTCTGTATGTTATCGACTTTCTCAAAATCTACCGAACGGATTTTTATGAAATTTGGAGATAGTTTAAGACCCTGGAAAGGGTTACAGGATACTTTTCATCCTGGGTATATACTTATCACACATTGTTTGCATCTAGGGAAAAATAAATTGAATACACTTAAGCGTAAGGAAAATGTTTGGACGACGTTTGTAGTTTTATTTCGACATAATATAGCTCGTTCATTGCTAAATTTTTGCCAATTTTGCTGAAAGTCAATGTTCATCCAAACACCATTAAGTTAGGTTGATTTATTGATTCGAAAAGCAGAAATGTTTCTTGCCCGATCTGTCAAAAACATGCCCGTTAAAATATTATTACTCACGTAAACATAATTACTTATTTTTCATTTAATTGATTAAACTCAAGATTCAGTGTTACCAATTTTAATTACACCTAAAGAGTATTTCTGATATCAACATCTTAATATTTTTCGCATATAAATCATAGTATCTGCGCACTACTTATCTCCTTCAGCCATGAGATGTATTGTCCCGAGGGTCGTATATCTGAGTCCTGACTCGACTCTCGCGAGACGCTCCCTTCCCGTGTTTTCGTTCTAAAATCGATTTATTATTTTTTTATTTTCACAGATGTAACGATGTAGTTTATGGGTTTGTTTTTTACGAAATTCCATACTGCCAGCAAAAACTCAAAAGAATTCGATGATTAATGTCACTTCGATATTGTGCGTTTAGAACTGGCCAGTAAAATTTGAAAATAGAACTTTTATTGTTTTTATTTATGTTGTCTATAAATAATAAAGTTTTTAAATTGTGGCCAGTACTAAATTATAATTGTTTTATCGTTTTGTGAGCAACTAAAACAATTTGTATAGATTTTGAATTTAGAACTTAAATTGAAAGACTGTGGTAAAATCTTAATGTATTTGACACTTAAATACCTAGCTAATAGTGGAAACTAGGAGCACAAAGGGCGAACCGCATGCCGCCGGAGCCAAGATTTAAGATGCCTTTTAGGGCTAAGTTAAATCTCAGTAGAAACTAATTTCTGCGAAATATATAACGTAGTTGTTACAACAGTAATAATTATATTCGCGTCTGATAAGCTACTTAAGTAAAACAAAACTAAAACTTTATCGTTAAGCCGCTTGTCTTTGAAATATCTTTTACATATCAATTATCATAATTGGCCCACACTTGATCAGTTTGACTCATCGATATATATGTACTACATACTCGATCTGGCGTTCGGTACATTCATTGTGTATGACTCAACTGTACTGCAATCCATACTCCTGAGTATGATTTCAACATTGATAGCGTGTGGTTATGTACGAAGTTGCGCTCATAATATAACAAACAACTCGAGTCTAAGTGACAACCTCGATGTGAATAAAAAATATTTGTTAAATAAGTACAATTATTTGTTGTTCAAGTGAATAATTAGGTTATAACAGTGACGTTTTAGTTGGCATGTTAGTTCAGATTATGAACAAATCGTTTATATGGACATTCGTATCTATAGAATATACATCAATAGTTCGATTCAACTGAAAAGAACATCGTAACCTCAAAACTAAACAAACAGCGTCTCCAAAGGATTATCGGAGTGTATAAGTTCCATATGCATTATAGATCATGTGCTAGTTTTGTGTTGACATAAATCGTGGCCCTCCGGGAGTGCCGGACGTGCTGGCAGACAGCCCTCTTGTGCCTCATGATTTACAGCTACGTTTGGTTCGATTGCGCTTCAATTATTTTTATGTTAGTTCCAATGGCATTCGTATAGTGTTTACGACTTCTTCATATTAGATTTCAGGGTACAATTATGGTGATCATGAAGGTATATAATAACCTTCGTGTTTGACATTTCCTTCGGCGTCGTCTAGCATCAGATGCATTAGTCATTCTCACCTCCCTCGATCGGGGTTTGCAACTGCCCGAAACCAAAAGTACCACAATATATTCCACCAAAGCAGTCCGTTTTATATGGATACGGCAGTGACCACACTGCATCTGATGGTATGTGAAGTAGGGTCCAAATAAAGTATGGGCTGATGAGAGATAATTTCCCTTTATTCCTTTTATATGGGCATGGCAGTGACCACGCTGCACCTGATGGTAAGTGAAGTAGGGTTCAAATAGAGTATGGGCTTATGAGAGATAATTTCCCTTTAGTCCTTTTTATATGCGCATGGCAGTGACCACACTGCACCTGATGGTAATTGCATAGGGTCCAAATGAAGTATGGGCTGATGGAGATAATTTCCCTTTAGTCCTTTTGATATGGGCATGGCAGTGACCACACTGCACCTGATGGTAAGTGAAGTAGTGTCCAAATAGAGTGTGGACTGACGATAAATAATTACCACTTGTCAAAATGATTTCGGCCTGTTTGAACTGGGTATACATAGACTGATCCGGAGTGTAACGTACTTACGTGCTCAGGGGATTTTAGGTCTTGTGTACAGTGGTTGCAATGTGGCTGGATACAAATATCCTAACACCAGAAAAGCAAAGCACCAGGAGTTTTGTACAGTTTAAATTTAATGTTCTGTATTGATAACATAGCCAGATGAAATATAACTAAATATTTTAAAGTACAATTAATACGATAAGATTTGTTGGTGGTAGGATATATTTTATATTCGCTGGGATAGCGACCAGGGTACACACACAAGGTATTTAAATCCGCCTTATTGGCCCACGTAAGTATGTCGCGTCCCGGCATCAGCTTATGTATACCCGGATCCAACCGGCATAATTGTATGAACTGCCAAGGGGTAATCATCTCAGTAGACATTCTATTAAACTGCACTTCGCTTACCAGGCTCAGTGGAGTCACTTTGCCGTGCACGTATACAAGGCGAAATTGCCAAATATTTGCGCCAATTTTTTGTGTTTAATGTTAACGTTTACTATTGGAATTGCTTACATTTTAGTCTAACGCGTAATGAATAATTCATAAGGCGTCAGATTAAACCAAACCACATTTTTGGTTTGTATTTGTTTGCGAAACAAACTGTGTAAACTGAATATTCAAAATAAATAGGTTTGTATATACGAATTTTGAGTTATAACATTTTAATATTATGCTGTAAGATAGATTTTTTGCCATTTTTAAAGAATACAATGAATAGAAACAAAACAAAAGGGGACTTTGTTTTCTGACATGTTTACATGTATACCTATCAAGTTGAAAGCAACTT
>NW_023592633.1:0-35071 GCF_014839805.1 Manduca sexta | reverse complement strand
GATTTCACCATTAGATTGTAAAACCAGGGAGAAGTAGCGATTCCATTTCATACTGCACACGTGCAGAAACTGTATTGGCGTATGTATGGCCAATTAAATGACATGCCAAACGCTCTTTGCCAATTCAGCTTGAAAGTAAGCCTGGAAGCAGCTAGCAACCCTATCATTGGAAAGTTTTGCACCACCACTTTACCGTTGAATGTGTTTTCCTCGATGTGCTGATATTGCCATTTTACAAAGTAATTTTTCTGTGAATGTCACAAATTATATATGTGAAACATATAGTATGTATTATACCTTTTTTTTACGTAGGTAAATCGTCAGTTGACTATCTCCCGCCTTGGGATGGGCGGGAGGGCGTGTCGACTTTTACCGACTAAGAACCTACGGTGTTCCCATCCTTTGCCTAATGTGCCTAGGTCCAAGATCCGGTGGCATTGAGACCTAGGGCACCCCTAAGGGGCCCCGCAAATTACTCTGACACTGCTCTTCGAGGCGCGCGTGGAACACTACGCGCCGAACACACGGGCCGTTGGGGTGTTTCGGGCGACGGGCTGCAATGCTCGTCACCCGACGGTCCGCGCCTACGGAGGCCGACGATCCTCAGCAGACGTTCGACGCCGCGTCTTGTGCGTCTGCCGTGGCGGATGGGACGTTGGGCGCTTTGGCGCCGTATCGCTCCGCCACCTCCTTTGCGAGCATCACGTCCTCGCAGAAGGAGGTGACTGCGTACTCTCTCGCCCCGGAGCATGGCTTCTACCAGGCCCCGACGCGAGAGGTCTCCGCCACCGATGGCCGTTGTGAGAACACGGCGGGGCTCAGCCCAAGCTGGGCACACCTCCACCGTATGCTCCACCGTGTCCTCCGGCCGATCCGCACAGTAAAAACACGCGGGCGTATCCTCCACCCGGATCCGATACAGGTACCTGCCGAAGCAGCCGTGACCGGTCAGTACCTGCGTCGTCCGGAATGAGAGGACGCCGTGACGTCTCGTCAGCCACACCTCGAAGAGGGGACTTACCGCCGCTATAGTGGCGTGCCCAATGTATTATACCTAAGTTGGTACTTATTCATATAGGCGTGTTGTATATTATGTTGCAGAAATGTATGAAATTCTGTAAATGAACTCACCATAGGTACCATATTAATCCACTCTATTAAATCAATATAAATAAACCAACTATTTATTATCTACCTGACGCAAGTTCGTTCCATAATCATTATATATGAACTAATGATTATTATCACCTCATTCATTTCTGCTTTTGGTATTATTGTCGAACCGCTATTTTCAATAAAATATACTTACTATACCAATCGATTTTTCGACTTGTAAAAAAAAATTACCAACCTTTTTTTGAAATACAAGTGACTTATTTTGATTGGTTCATTCTCCAATTCGGATTGAACATAAAGATCCTGACCGTTTATTGAAAATAGCTGTAAATGGTTGGCCTAGTATAGGCTATAATTGATGGGGCGGGATCAAAATGTATTATGATTGATTTATGTATGTTGATCGTTCCGTCAATTTATATTTGTGCCTGTAAGCACGATACAACACATCGACTTGTACCATATTTAGGGTATTTTTTCAATGGTCAGATATATATATGTATATATATATATTTATTAGTTCGATGATTTTTTCTGACCATTGTAAAATTATATTGACTCAATAAGAGTGAAACAAAACGATGACTTTATACATACAACTTTCATTTTTAATTAGTTTGTACTCTACTTTATTTAACGAATAAATTTTATCTGATTGAAAAATCAGCCCATATTGATGAAGATAATGAACATTGCCCTACAAAGATCTCGGGTAACATGTTCAGACGTGCGCAGTCATCAAAAGCTAGTATTATTATAAAATAAATTTAATATAGTCTTACCCGCCGCCTGCGGCCCATATCATCTGCATGTTGATTGTCGGTGGTCGTGGGCGCTCTCCTCTTGCGATGAACACATTACGTTCAAATAACTAACTCACATCTTGTTGTGCGTGACTTTATTTGTTGTCCATGTTTTATGCTAAAATATTTTTGTGTTATTTTTCAAAAATAAAGCATTAAGACTTATTGGTAGTTACGCCAAAATATAAAAAGGAGTATATTTCGATGTGTAATAAGTGTTTCATACAAGGTAGATACATATTAAATATATATATATATATATATATATAAATATATAGATATATTCGTAATTGTAATTGTCGTGTAAAAGTCTAATTTATAGGAATTGGAATTTTCATTGAAAACATACTAAAGATATACATTCTTCTTTTAACTATAAATATTTGATTACCCTTTTATGTCACACAAATAACAATTGAGATAAAACACTGATTAAAACGTTTGTCGGTAAATCATATGTTTCGCGAACATTAAACATTTTTAATCTCAGATACCTGACATTTTTTGTAAAGGCTAGGTCAAAAATATACTAAGCCTGCGGGAATGCAATAGAAGAGCAAATAGAGAAAGCGAATGAAGTGTGCCAGAATCCAGTAAAGTGACAATCTATAGTCTCTGTCTATCCTTATCGGATAGAATCGTGATACTATGTATACTCATATATTAACCATACTATTCGACATTTATAATAAGTAGTGGATAGTAGTATTAGGAACTTATATACACTTAAAAAACCCTATAGCGGTGCGGATTTTTAATCTACTTTATTTTTTTAAAGAAAAATAGATTTGCTTGAAACTTTATTTAATTTACATAAGTTATTATACTGTGTGCAATTTGTATAATAAACCCTCTATACATTTACTAGGGATAAATAGTAGCCTATATCCTTTTGAGGTACTGTCGCCATACCGAATTTCTTCAAAACCGGTCCAGTGTTTCTGCTATGAAAGTGTAACGGACTGACAGAGTTACTTCCATATTTATAAGTAATAAGTAAGAATGAATAAATTAAATAACTACAATCCTATATGCATATTTTTATGTTACGAGTATTCAATCAGTAATATTTGATGTAAATATAAATATAAAATAAATATTCTTTTTTTTTAATCATATTCTGTTTTTATACTATTAAAACATATGAAAAATTCACATACCTAATGTAAAAACCAGAGAAATGAATGATAGTATTTAACATTTCTATTATTATACTTATTCATTGCAATCATTACGATTAGCAGCTACCGAAATGCAGATTGAAGACCACCTTGTTCGACGACAGATATTTCAATATTCAATGATCGCACCACACAATGGATTGGTGAAGACAATTTGCAACAGGTCACGTTTGTTAATTAACAAATGGACTGGGACAGCGGTCGGCGCTTCCCAATATAGTCACGCGACGTTGCCTCTTGAATATTACACGTTAATCGATACATGTTTGTCAACAATGAATTGCTAACGAAAATTATTTTTTATGTTGGGGCTTCAGTAATGTCTCAATGCGTTTACATTAAGTGGGACGAAGTTTGAGAGAATTGTATCGCAATAATACGTGTTGTGTACAGCGTCATACATTTTGGCATAGATCTATTGAGTCTTAACATTAAACACATTTATGCTTTATTCATTCATTTTGGCATTAGGTATTAGGTATTTTATTGAAAGCATTTTATGCCTTATTTATAGCAATGAGTGTTGACCCTATATGACTACAGCGGCCCCAGTATTAAAAGCACTCAGTAATACTCAATTCCTCTCAAAGTGAAGAAATATCATTGGTAATAAAAATGAGCACTCAATATCGCGCAGTTCCTATCAAAGTAGAAATATCGTTGATATTAAAACCTGACTTGTAACGAATCTGCATACTACTGACACGTAACCAATATTGTTGCATTTGCATATCGTGTGAATATACTCGAGGCAATATCCGATAGTCACGTCGGTGCAAACGTGTTTATACCCATGCGTAATTTTATTCTTTAACGTTAACAAGTATCGGCAGTTTATAATCACGTCATGGCGGATTCATCCACAAAGAAAGGCTGCGTTTGTATTCTATTTAAGTGTAGGGGATTGGGATAGGGTAAAAGTTTTGTTGGTGGTAGGATATATTTTATATCCGGCCGGATAGCGACCACCGGTGTTAAAACCCGCCATAGTGGCTCGCGGAAGTGTGTCGCGTTCCGGGATAAGCCTGTGTATATCCGGTTCCAACAGACCGACGTAATTGTGTGGACTGCCGAATGGTTATCTTCTGTCGTCAGGCGACATTCTATTGGACCCCACACCACTTACCTTCAGGTGCAGTGGGTCACATTGTCATGTTCATGCCCGTAAAAAAGAAAATTATATTTATTATCTTACTATAGGGTATTATTAAATATTTTACACTAAAAGTTGGTAAGCGGGCAAATTGATGTAATTATTACCGTTGTTGACATTACTCATTTGAGTAATGTGATTCATTATTAATGTTACTTGATTGACCGTTGTTGATCTTCACTAACGATAGACGTACAAGTCACAGTGACAGAAGAATCTCGGATGCTAAAACTTAATGTACTAACATAATATAATTTAATTCGCTTACGTTACGAACACTCCTATGGAATTTTATATTTAAAATAAATCATGATTTGATTAGATAAACCGACTTTAAAGTAATATGAAACCTGCATACTTGAGAGTTCTCTATAGGGGTTTCGAGGGTGTGTGAGGTCTACAAAACCGCACTAGGCCAGCGTGGTGGACTAGGCCTAATCCCTCTCATTAGTAGAGGAGACCCGTGCCCAACAGTATGACGGTATATTATTATTATGGTTTTGAGTGCAGGGTAATCTCCGAGTTCAACCAGCTCTATTATATTTCACATTAAATTGGTCATGTCGTGAATCTATACCATTAGAAATTTCTAATCCCTTTTATATGAATGTATAGGGTACACGTGATACGTATAATAATTATTTTTCGATAATTATGCTCTATAATAAGCTCAAATTCTAAAAATTAAACCTGACATCGTTTGCCCAGCCTGACAACCGAACCCATGCTATTGTGGTACACATTCCGATGCGCTGCCACTTAATCATAAAGCGTGTGACTCATTGGCGAAATGTCAATATGTAAATGAAGACCTATGTACGTCAGCTGCATATAATTTAGCTCTTGGTCGACAAGTAACTTAAGAGAGTGATACGTGTAGATAATTACGAAAGCTCAATTTAGTAAGAATTTTAGAATCGGAATAGTAGTTCCAGAAATTAACGCGTTAACCCTAGCAAAGTGAAGAGAAAATGTACAACTTTGTAAGCATATTTCGCACAAGGAGGGTAAGATTCGACATGTTACAAGTTCATATAAAGAAGTGCAGAAAAAATCAATTTATATATAGGTATAATATGTGCAAATATGTTGAATTGGACGGTGGAATTTCAACCACTGAACGACCACTCGTAATAAAGATATACGACAGTTCGTATCGAGTAAGTTAACGTTTATATTTCTCTACAGTCGTTTGACACTACCAACGGACACAACAATACGTCAAAAAAGAGATTCGCGCTTCTAATTCGCATATATACATTTTAGTTTACTTTAACCACGGCTTTACTATTTGCTAGTCAAAGTTTACCCGCGCTCAATGTTAATGCTGTTAAATTTTATAACTAAATACGCTCCCGAGGGGCAGTTGTAATTCCCTTACAAAAAATACTTTTAAACGAATCTATAACAATGTATACCTACTATTACGCAAATATTCGTGCTACAAGTTCAAGTATAGATTTTTCAATACTTCAAAATTATTTATTTTATTGGCTATAAACCTCATTCCTAACATATTATTATTAGTCCCTCGCCGCGTCTCTGTGAATACTATAAAATCAAAAGATAGTTTGAGACCATGGGATTCCATAATCTGGGTGTTGACTTTTGATATGTTCGCCGTCAATGACCTCGTTTCAAAGTAACCTAGCTAATAGCATCTCAAGCTTGTCAAAGTATACAGCCCTCGTCATATTAAAAAGTTTTGGGAAGAAAGTTATTTTATTTATAGCCCATCCAAAGCGATTAATATACATTTAACTAGATATGAGAAGCATTTAGATGATTTGTATAGATAAATTGAATTGCGTGACGTGCAAACCTTTCACCTCTTACCTTTGTAAGTAAGGAGACTGACCATATACATTAGCAACATCAAACCTTAGAAATTACCAACATTACATAGAACTGCATAGTACTCTTCACTTTGAGATAATAGATGCTTAGTTTTAAAATACCTTGTAATTACACTACCTACCGACTCCTTCAAACTGACCAGGAACAGTGCTTCTAATCCATACTTCCTACTACTATTATAAATGCGAAAGTTTGTGAGCATATATGTATGAATATTTGTTCCTCTTTTATGAAAAAACTACTGAACAGATTTGGATGAAACTTTACAGTAATATTGGTTCTACATCAGAATAACACTTAGGCAATTTATAATGATTTTGTGTAATTTGGTCTTAATATAAAGATACATATCAAGTAAGTCGGAAAAAATATCCCGGAAAACTCCTTCACACGGACGAAGCCGCGATCAAAGGTTAGTTTCCCATAAATGAGAAATATACATACATCTAAATTCATTATTTAAAGTTACATCATAACGGATATTTTTCACACTTAGTCCAAAACTATTTCTATGAATTCACTATAGTTCTTCGAGATATACACACTTCATCACCAAGTCCCATTATTCGCACACTCTCTATATATTGGATTGCGTTGCAAAAATCGTCGTCCCCGTGAGGCGCCAAGTTACTAGACTTGCCGGCGCCGAAGTCCTTACGACTGGCGCGTATTCCAGTAGGATTAACTAGTAATATGTTTAAGCAAACTGATCTTAAGTGGATGCTGTGTTATTAAAATACACATAATTTATGGCTGTGATGTTATCAAATTATATGAAAAATATTTAAACTATTCAGGCATTTCCTAACCAAATGCACATAATGTTTTAATTAAATTTATGAAAGTGTAAACTACTTATATCAACTCTAAACATATTAGTTAAGTACCTACTAAAAATGCCATAAAAAACAATTTAGTTTTAAATATTGCCTCACAATAAAAAAATCTTAAATATTCTCGTATTCAGTTTTTTGACGTCAAACATTTCTCGTTTCGTTATGGAGAAAACGGAACGCAAATATTTGAATCGGAATGATAAACGGACGTTCGAACTATCGACCTAACTTTACCGGAATGGATTTTTTGCCGCCAAATTGAATGACTGGCACGGTGGTGTAGGGGAGTACTGTTTGCCAGTCTATACTTTTTTATTTCTGCAATATCGTGTGTACCTTTCATTCCGTGGAATTTGTTTTTTTTTTAATTCTAAATTTATTTCTTTAATAAAAACTACATTTATTTAATTGACTTATGAATAATCTTGAGCTGGTTTGGGCTTACCAGTACGCCCCGAAAAATGTTGCAAACCATCAAACACGATATCTCTGACAAAATATTATTACAATATGCTGCTGCAATTTATAATGGTTAAGGTGGAGGGGAAAAGACGTTTAAGGCAAAAAAAACTATCGTGGCTGAGAAACATCCGGGAGTGGACCGGTATCGCTACCTTTGAACACCTGCCCAGCCTGCCAATGACAAGAAGGTATACCAGAAGCTGATGGTCAACCTTCAACATTGAATGGGCACTTGAAGAAAAAGAAGAAGGTAATTTTTGTGGCTAAAGTTACATTGGCGTGCCACTTATCCCCGGATCACTATTAAAAGACTTGATATTATATTTTTGCACATATTGAATTATATATCACATGACAAGACATAGAGTCTTTTTCAGTAATATTTTCCTCTAATACCGAAAGATAAGTAATGGAGGAATTATGAATTATTTTCTTTTAATTTTTTTGACAATATTAAATCTTATACTTCCTACATAAATACAAATTAATATAAAACTTTCAGCAAATTGTCACAGGCTTCATGAAAATGGATTATTTGTCTATGAAAATTATTTCCAAAGTTTCTTACTATATTACTTCTGAATATCTGCCTTTTGCGGTTTAACAAGGTCTATTCCTAATTTATTACTTGTGTCTATGGTAAAAGTATTATCTTTGGATGACTATTCGATAAAATTAATTAAAGCGAGTAATTAAGTTTTGTCTTTTCGCTAATTGCTATCTCATCGTAAAATAGTTGTAGATTACTGATAATAAAATATGTTTGAATACTATGGTTAAATAAATTTAAAATATGATTGGCCTGTTACAAATAGCTTCGGTAATCACAGAGTTCCTGCTAAATTAAAAATAATAAAGATGGACGCTAATATACCAAATAATCAAAATTCAAATTTTTTTTTTTTCACCCATATATAAGGTAATGCAATCTAATCTCACACAGCCATACATGTTATCTGCGCGGTTAAAACATTTTCAAATAGATATCGAATGAACGTAAACACCAATAAATATTTAAAATATCATCAATATTCCGTTAAAGACTGATTTGAATTGTATTGAGAACCAAACTATTGAGTCAAATACACGAATCACACGTCAGGCGCTGTTACGTGTATTCACCTTCATTGACTTCACTGTAGTTTGAATTATCCTATTACAAATATCAGTGGCGTAGCGTGGGGTCTTGCCATCCAAAGAGAGCCCAAAATTTGCTGCCGCTACGAAAATAAAACAAATAAGGGTCAATTTCAACAAACAAACATATGTGCCACTCGTGTTCCCCTAGCTACTAATACAATCGATAAATAAAAGTAAAAAAAATATTTTTAATAAAACAAAAATTAAGGTATTTTTTTTTACCATTTTTTAATCCGCCTAAAAGTACAGTCCCCACCGTCCCAACTACGCCACTGACAAAATTTTACTACGTTTTCCTCAACGCAATAAAAGACTGTAGCGACCCTAATGAATCAACAAAGACAATTATAGCGCGGCCTAGCGTCTCAACCAGATCACTCCGACACACAAGATCCATCTTACGATTTAAACACATAGTTCCTTCAGGATATTGAAGAAGTTTGAAATAGATTTCAATTCTAATTAAATATTTTAACTGAGGAGCAAAGTTCAATGAGCTATTGAAAAATGTTGAAATGAGTTTGCAATTCTATAACATGATTTTAAATTAAAGCAAGGAATGGCTAAGGTATTTGAAAAAATATTGGTAATCATCGTAGTTTTAGTAGTAATTAGTAACACATAACTACATTACAAACATTGAAGATCGCATTAGATGGTCAGTAGTTCCGTCTACAGCAGCGAGAGATCGGAATTAGTGTTCTATGCCCGTGATGGGAGGAACTATAATATAGTTATTAGTATGCTTTTATTGGGTTTCTACTAAGTATGTAACGTCGCAGTATTGGCAGCATCTTGAGAATAATAATAATAATATCAGCCCTGTATTATATACTTGCCCACTACTGAGCACGGGCCTCCTCTACTACTGAGAGGGATTAGGCCTTAGTCCACCACGCTGGCCTAGTGCGGATTGGTAGACTTCACACATCTTCGATATTCCTATAGAGAACTTCTCAGATGTGCAGGTTTCCTCACGATGTTTTCCTTCACCGTTAAAGCGAACGATAAATTCACAAAGAATACACACATGATTTTTTAGAAAAGTCAGAGGTGTGTGCCCTTGGGATTTGAACCTGCGGACATTCGTCTTGGCAGTCCGTTCCACACCCGACCAGGCTATCGCCGCTATAATCAACTTGCTTGAACAACAACAACAGCATCTTGAACAACTTGCTTAATCGAACTACATTATTTATCAAATATCAGACGACTTATTAATATTTCAAACATCCTTCGTAATGTAATGTTTATATACAAGCGGTGCATACATTTTCTAAAAGCCTGAACATAGAAAGTTAACAAATATTCCGTTACACCGTGATATTGTTAATAATTTCTTGGTAATGAATTTACTGGTAACGTCCGTCAGTAACACTATTACCGTCGCAACTCTGACGGCGCTGCCGCTCGGAGCGCTATCGTTATTAAAGTATATTTCAGCGAAAGGTTATTCTCGAATATGGAACGTTGTTAAAGGTTGGTCTCTGAGGCAAAAAAAGGTGTTGAGGTAACTAATTGTAGCGGATAACGGATGCAGTTAAAGGCACGCAAATAAAATCAATACAAAATATTTTTTCTGTTTACACTTCACAGGTTATATTGCGTTGAGATATTTTTACAAATATAGTGTAAAGTTCTGATTAAGGTTTGCAAGATATTGTGTTTTAATAACTAGTTGTAAATAATTCCTAGTTATATAGATTTTCTTCGAAAGTTAAAGTTTGTTTTTCTCTTTTCTTGTTCACCGCTGTCTATGTGTGATTTCAGTTTCTATTTATACAACGTTCGCCTGGAAGAAATTGTTTATAGTGATAAAGCTTCCCATTATACACCATGGTTTAAGGAAGAAGTATTAATCTTACTTGATTTTTATATAAAACGCTTACACCAAAGTGTGTTTGTATTGCATGAAAATTCACAAAGCGTATGCTTTATGAATATTTTCTAACTGTTCGATTGTAATTAGATACTGTCCGATTTTACAGTTAGAGATGTGTGCCTTGAGTTTCAACCATACGACGTACATCTAAACAGTCAAAATTCTGAGCTAGAGTATCGCCGCTACCCCCCGCATTACTGTATACAACACATAATAAAAATATAATATTATTATTATAAATGAATTACCCAGTCAGGTAGTTAGTAGTACATTACCTTTAGTGTAAGTAATTCGAATCCACCACGTAACCAAGCGTTTACTTAAATATAATCGAAGAATTAACGTTGCAAATTGACAAAAACCATATCGAAACAATTAATTAGTAAGAGATTCGAATTCGGAATAAATAAAAGAAATATGCAATTTCATTATCCCATTTCGACTCACTATTACCACAGAACACTAGAGCACTACGTTGTTTCCCTGCAATGTTCATATTTAATTGGTTCAAAATTCTTTTAGTCATGTAAATAATATTAACATGCATGTTTTACAACATTAATTAATTATTGATACCTTTGGATATGGTTTACTCAGATTTCTTTAATGAAAATTATTCTTAATATGGAAATGTCTAGAGAATTTTGATTCACATTGTATTTTATGTTCTACTATGAAAGACGATTTTACAAAGTAATTTGTTATTTTTTATAGTAAAGTAATAATTAGTATGCAACATGTTGAAATAATCTTTGATGCTTTATTTAATAGTTATATTCACCTAATGGAAATATTATAATAAACATGGATGCACATTCTTTATTAGAATCGGTTGTAGTTGAAATTTGACAAATTATTTGCACGTGCGGAGATAACAGATATGAAAGAGATAACAATTATTTCATTTGATTTGTAAAAGCACATTGTAAGGAAATATTATATACTGAACGACTCGGAGACACTAGGAAAATGAGGTGCACTTCTCTTTCTTTTAAATGTACAATATTCGCAGTTTATATTAATAGACTTTACTTCTAAAGGGTATGTATCATCGTATTGTTAGTTAAAGTCCCCTTAAAACGAAAACACTACTTCTGCCATTAATATTATGAAAAGAATGAATTAAAAATAACTAAATGCATGCGGTAGGGATCCATGAGTCGCGGTCGCGGGTCGCGTATCATGTAAAACAATAAAAATTGATATTAGGCTTCGTGCTCGGAGGCTGCCAGGCACTACCAAGCACCGTCGTGTTGCTCGCGCGGTGAAAAAATACTACAAGTCTTTACGCATGGTTCTACCTGTGTGACACTCTGTTTGATTTGTTTTTATAGTGGTAAAATGAGTTTATTAAACCTGATGGTGTAGTTTAGTCCAAATATAATCGACCAACGAGACACATGGATGGCGTCAACACAATATTAAATATACACACTGTTTACCCCTGGTGTCAGTTAATGTTCCTTAGATAGACTGAGTTATAATCGAATTATAAAATTATGTAAATCAAACTGTTTTCACCGCTGTTCCTGTTTTGTGCATAAAGTTACCAGTTTTAAAACGCGAACAGCTAATCAAAATTTATAAGATTTGATTAGAAAGGCGTTGTATTGGAATTTGGTAATTAGGTGTTTTGTTGAATGATTAAGATTTTCATTACTGCTCCGCTCTCATTGGTAATAGCGTGATGATATAGAGCCTATAGGCATCCTTGATAAATGGACTATCCTACACTAAAAGTATTTTTCAATTCGAATCGGTAGTTCCTGAAATTAGCGCGGTCAATTAAGCAAACTCTTCAGCTTTATATAATAGTACTAGCTTCCGCCCGCAGCTTCGCCCGCGTGGATTTCGGGTTTCAAAAATGGAGAAGGTGCTTAATTTGTCGGGATGTTTTTTAATTTATGGTGGTATGCAGGTGGTCCGATTGTCCGGTCAGGGTCTGATGATGGGATCCTGGTGAAATCGAAGGAACTTTTAACCATTAAGGTTGCACACGAAATGACGGAAGCTTAAAAAATGGAGTAACTTCCCCCCTTTTTTCCAACATTTTCCATCACTGCTATGCTCCTATTAATTGTAGCGTGATGAAAAGTATACTATAACCAGCTCAGGAGTATGAAAAATAATTGTACCAAGTTAAGTTAAAATCCGTCGAGTAGTTTTTGTTTCTATAACGGTTATACAGACAGACAAAAATTTTACTAATTGCATTTTTGGCATCAGTATCGATCACTAATCACCCCCAGTTGTTTTGGAAATATATTTCATGGACAGAATTGACCTCTCTACAGATTTATTATAAGTATAGATATGCAAAAGTAGCTCAAAAATTGTCCATAACGAAAACATGCATTTTAAAGTAAAACAAAAGAAATAATATCGTGAAGCCAACCAAATAACTAATGATATATTAAATTTTGTGACTGTTCAATTTAGTCGGGTCCGCGATATCACTTTTGTTGAGTTTCAGAACGCAACATTACATTATTATATTCTGTGCTCCAACGCACACTGCTTTGATGTTAGGAACACACCTACATTGCTTAGACAACAGTGAACTTTATACAATAGCAATAAAGCTCAAATTGACTCTACGTATTAGTTAGAAAACGTTTGTATGGGAAATAGAAAAATGCTGTTTTGAGGATTTTCCCGGCAATTATTCGAATTTTTCTCACCTTTTAAACCTTCCCTAGACCTCCACGAATAATTCAAGACCAAGATAAGATAAATCCGTTCAGCCGTTCTCGAGTTTTAGCGAGACTAACGAACAGCAATTCATTTTTATATATATAGATAAATAATATTATCAATGACATTTAACAATAGGTATAGGTAGGTTGCTTATGACTGGAAGCAGTAAAGAAATTCATTAGAGTAGAATCGGTTAAGAAATAATACAACTTAGATGTACATACTGATGTACATACATCAGTATGTACATCTAAGTTGTAGGTAATAGAATCGCCAAAAAAAACGGAATAAATGCGAGAGGACTCGTGCACCGAGAGTTCCGTACAGACTTGCGCCAATCGCTAATAATGAGTATGTACTAGTAAATTCGTTTATTTTTGTTATTATAGTACATATACATAATATATCTTTATGGTTTTCATTTTTTTTCTTTACATGTGCTGTACAATATTGCTACTTGCAGGAACAGTTTCTTGATTATTTAGCCAACGTGAAATAAGTATAAGGGTTTGATTCCCTATTTAATTCGCAAAATTTATGAAAATATGCGACACATATCTTTTGATCGCTTTGACTTACAAGTTTGATTTTTTAAAGCTGAAAGAGACGTAGACCTGAATGTTTAATATAAATCTCAACTTGGTAACTCTACGCATGTCAGAGAAGAAGGGCTTTGACTTGCCTTGTGGTGCGGAACCTTAAAATGTTAATTTATCTACAGTTTTGCTATTACGTATTTTATTTGTATTGCATATCACAATACTTTATAACAATAGAGTAAAACACGCAGCTATTTCATAATCCTCTATTGACACATGTGACGCCCTAGGCCGTCCCGAGCCGCCGTCGGACGTAATTTCACGTCCATTAAATTTGACAATCTGTATTAAACTGTGTCAAACTGTCAATACTAAATGAGGTGCTGAAATGAAAACTTGTTATAGTATCATTCTAAGTTCATATTTTTTCCTAAAGTATGTTCCACACTTCGTCTTGGGCATTGCAACAATGTGGCTTTATTTTCACGACTTGCCGCTTATCTACCCTCAACCGAAACTGGAGAATAAAGTTCTGTATAAATGGCGTTAGATAAATCTATACCATGGCTTATCCGATCGAGAAATCAATCCGAGCACCTCCCAGTTTATGGTTTCTAAAACCTGCCATGTCAGACCACAGAAATGAATGAAAACTTACATCGGCTGTTCAATCTTATATCATTCTTTTATTCACCCTGTTCCCTCCTTCACGTCTGTCAGATAAGTAAAAGATATGGTCCCATATTACTGTATTTATTGTGTCATCGATTTTTAATATTTCTTAATGTCAATTATATTCTTCCTGCAGAAATTAAGTCTATAAGTATATGTATTATGATTTTCATGAAAGTAAAAACTTATTGTAGTGGCACCAGTGTTTAACAAGCAGCCAATGATTGACACTTTTCTTTATTCAAGCAAAATATGCGTACCTATAATAACTACGTATGCCTCGATATCAAATAAAAATTCAATGCAACCTACCATTTTCTAAAAAAGCTGGCCTAAAAATTGAGTCCCCTTATCGATTGTATGTTTGTACCTTCATACTTGCGAATAATAATTTTATTTTTTTTTATTTTTTAATTATTTTTCCTAAATTATATTTAGGCGAGTGAACATGGCCATTTTTTATTTACTAATATATATAGACTGTCCTGAGAGTTGTAAAATTGCTTTTTAAAAAATTTTTGGTGATTCCATGATAGTTTAGTTTTTGGGCGTCAAGGCCCAAGGTTAATTATTGATTCTCCCACAGCGTCTCTCTCCAGTAAATCGACATATGTTAATAATTAAACATTTTTAGTAATAATTAGTTTGGATAGCATGATATTTATTTTACTACACTTTAATTATGTGAATATTATAATTATATTAAAGCATAATATTATAGATATGAAGTTATTAATAGTCCACGTTTTGGTTAGAAATCAACGGCTTTAGGGGATATAGGAGAAAAGCAAAAGAACATTCGAATTTAATGGAATTCCCCCACCATTCTCCATTTCATCATTAAGAGCGAATTATAAGTGTAATTTTGATTTGGCACCATTTCGATACTATGGGACATCCATATAAGACCCAGCTGTATCATGAACATTATTACTTATTTTCACTCATACATGCGGTATTGACAACGGATTTCCCGAGTTCCGATATAGGCACTGTTACATTTTGTTTACCAGGTTTAAAGTTGCTGTATTGGGTTTCCGCAGTTTGAAATTCTGAATAAGTTATTCGGATTTCCGATATTTCACCTGGGCGCAGATATATTCGTTGGCAAATTAAAGGTTAATAGAAAGTAGTGAAAACTGGAAATAGAAATTAATATTGATAAGTATGATAAAAAAGAAATAATAAAAATTGTTTGTGCAATTTTTACTCTAAAAGAATATTATTGTGTTATGTTTATACAATATATTTTCATTTTTCAAAAGCAAGATATTTAGGTCATAAAAGAAAATGAAAATATGCGTGCTGCTTGTAATATGATATCAAACTCAAACTAAATCCGAAATAACAGCATAATCTGAAGATATAACAACAAAATAGAAATATTTTTTTGCAAATTATATTTTAATATAACTTTTGTTTTAGGCGGCGGGCTATGACGTAAACTATATTGAGAATTTTTCTTCTCATCCAAATGGGTTTATTTCCTCGAGGAAAATGTGGTAAATATTTAAAATATTTCGTTGTCTGAATTTCGTACGTTCACACAGTATCATTAATTCATATTGGTGTCTGACAACTTTACTAAGTGGATATATTTCGTATATCTCTCTAAGGACGCCTTTTCCGTAGTAACAGTGTTATAGGATGGTTAGATTTTTAATGGATCAGCAAATAAAAAAAATATTTGAGCCAAGAAGTCAATATACCGACTCGGCCACTATAACGCAGACTGTGGTAAATCTGTTTGACATAAATCTGAAAGTAAAGACGATAGTGTGACAATGGCGATTTAAATATTATTTTACTTAGTTTTTCCTAGCTCTATGCTCTCTAGCATGTGATAGTTCCATAGTCAGTGACGCCTTTTTAATTTTCTTTAAATTATCAAAAAAAAATACTTGTACAATAGTGTACAAGTTTTTTTTTTATAACATTTTCAATACTTTTATTAGAGACCAGCTTAATAAGGGTTTATCCATTTATATAATTATATACACACATTACGCCTTTATCCCCGAAGGGGTAGGCAGAGGTGCGACCGGGGCACCCATTTTATCTGTATCTTTCGTTCCGTATTAGATATTGAATAGAAACGAACTAATTCGCTCCCAGGACCTTAGAGCGCTGTATCGCGCACGGCACACAACTACGACACCGAGACAATTCATTTATATCATTATATATTTAATTATAATCGATACCATTGTTAAAATATATCAATTGAACATTGAAATCTATGCACATTTAGGCTCGTAATTGACTATCCATGCATGTATGGTCGCGGTCGAGTGAGTTCATTGAAATAACGTACATACTTAATATTAATTATTCACGGAGGCCTAAACTATTATCGACCAAATCGGACAAATTAGGTGTGAATATAAGCGAACAGGTTTAAATAAAGTTTATAATTGGTAGTGTTCGAAAATTAAAATATTTTTCGGATTTTATTGCGGTTTTAATATTTTAGTTTTCTTCCGACGTTTTGAAAACTTTGCAGCCTTCGTAGTCACGGGGGGAGTAAGATGTTGGTCATCCGCAAAGACAAAGTTACTGCATGTTACATTAGTAATTTTACCAACTGTGCAAGTTATAACATAATGAAATTATAGTACAAACTACTGGATACTGACCTATTCATCCTGTACTTAAAAATGAATAGATAGTGAAGACATAAAAACTAGAGCATGAATAAAAGTGAAATAAAACTGAGAACATCTAACGTCCGATAGCGTTCAAATGAAAACAGAACAAACAGTACTGAATATTACTTTGTCACAGTTCACACCGCTAAAAGATGCCTTTGCTTTGACAGAGAAAACATATGTCATTATCTAAGACTACCGCTGACAATTCGCTTTGAAATAGTAAGATAAAGGCTTCAATGACATCGGAAGCCGCTGCTCACGACTCCGTAATACCTATGCAGTATCTCGCAAACTTTGTTAATACAGTTTCAGTTTTCAAGTTCAGCCATGTGGAATTCCCCTGCGTACTACAGATTATAAAGTGAATACGGACTGTGTCAACCGCCGATGTCTCATCACGTTTTATGCTCATACCACAGGTTTACTGTTAGTACTGTGATCGTTAATTTACATACTTTTAAAGCAAACGTTAGAATTGTTATGTTAAATATTGTATCCTCTACTGTATATCCCAATTGATGTCATTGTGATGACAAAGAGAAATGGGAAATTAAAGCCCAGTTTACATATTAGGCAAAATGACATCCATGAAGTTGCTTAAACTGCAGCTAAGAATTAACTACGCTTTGTTCTTTACAAAAGAGGGAGTAAAAGTTATGCAACATTAATCATCGCACACCGATACAAATGTTGCACGTTGCATCTTCCTCTGTCATGTGCCGTATCGATAGGTTTATTATAGCAGCGGAAGGTGGTGCTCTTCAACTGTCACCATAATAACGTAAAAGAAGTTGCATGCGACACAGACAGTCCCACGCGTTGTGTACATGTCACATCAAGTTCATGCAATTACTATAATGTAGTTGAGGTATCAGCTTGATGGATGATTGAGGGTCACGGTCAATGTACATGCAGCCTTAGATGGTTGTTCATTTACTAATGGACCATTTTGTTAATTGATTGTATAGTGCAGGGAATTGACATTGGACGGCTTCTTGTGGTTTATGAAGGTCCCATAACTATATTTGTGTGTTTCAGAAAAAGTCTGCTCACAAGCAGCAATACTTTCGTAATCAATAGTATTCGATGTAACTTGGTTAGATTTTTGACTATTTCCGTTGAGCAGGAATAATAATATCAGCCCTGAATTATATACTTGCCCACAGCTGAGCACGGGCCTCCTCTACTACTGAGAGGGATTAGGCATTAGTCCACCACGCTGGCCTAGTGCGGATTGGTAGACTTCACACACCTTTGAAATTCCTATAGAGAACTTCTCAGATGTGCAGGTTTCCTCACGATGTTTTCTTTTACCGTTAAAGCGAACGATAAATTCACAAATAAGAAAAGGAATGTTGCCAAAATATGCTGTCTTCTGCCCAAATTTAATCTACGCTTATTGTACTCACGAATTGTATTGCGATGAGTTCTCTAGAAAAATTAGGAAGTGCTTTAGGGTTGCTAGTTGTAAGCACTGAAACTATTTATAGGTTCTAACTAATCGATAATGTTAGCATGTCTGCTGATTTTGAATTATAAATCATATTCACAACATGGTAAAGTTCCTTAAAGCAGTCGATATCTATTTTAGGCACTGATAAAATATTAAGCATTTTTTTAAGCTTTGGACACACTGAGGCTTGACTCTTCCAAAAGCGTACGATGAGGGAAATAAAAAATAGTGCAAAATACAAAAAATTAAATGCGATTGTGTATTTCAGTTGACTAGTTCGTTTCTGTAAGTCAGATGTCGATAACTTCAACCAAGTTCCGATGTGTGTGTCCACAACTTAATAAAATGCATTTCATCACTATCTTAAAATATATATCGATTGATATTTTAGACCGCAAATAAAATTTGTAAGCAAACTTCAGGTAACCCATTTTCTCAGTGGTAACCTATTTCATAAAAAATATCCAAACAGTTTTAACGATGCAACAAGTGCACTCACGGTTCGCTGAATTTACATCTGCACCATCACGGGATTGCCATTTTGCAGCGTAAAATTTCTAATCTTATATATACATATATGTGTATATACTTTTTTTTATTTAATAATAACACTTAAAAAATTAACCAATATAAGGATCAACCCAGGACCTAACCAGTTGTACACACACAACATCACGCATTTATCCCCGAAGTGGTATGCAGAGGCGCAACCAGGGCGTCCATTTTTTGCCAAGTGTATTCCGTCCCATGATGTGATAGGGGGCCAGCCTTTTACCATGTCGGACACAAATTCCACACTCCGGGCTGATACTGAGCAGAGAAACCCAAATATCACTTTACCCGACCCGGGATTCGAACCCAGGACCTCAGAGCACTGCTGTATCGCGCATGCAGTACAACTACGCCACCGAGACAGCTGTTGTACAGCTATGATATTTTTCGCCACATTGTGTTTTAAAACTCTTTCTTTGACTTCAGTTCGTATAACGTTATTACTAGGCATTTTAAATATAGAAAAGGCTTCCAATAAATGTAGCAGAACAAAAACACCTTCTAAGAATTTATACATTAAACATGAAAATCATTTCAGTGAAGACTAGAACATCGTAAAAAATCTCCACACTTTGATCCATCTGTTTGCGCAGTTGTACGGTTCAATATCATTCAAAATTGAAATTCTAAAAGTGGTACGTCCACATCATATTGTTCTCAAAAGTAATGAACGAGCCAAATAAAGACTTGACACAGTATATTGATCAGATATGTTTTTAATTAGTTTTTGGTATTTAATATCGGCGATACTAATATTACGTTATATTACGACTAAAGAATTTATAGGCTATAAAAATCTTTTTATTTGCTAATTACCTATTGCGATATATCTGGACACAACTTAAGAAAGGCAATTAAAAATTATATTGATCCTTTATTTATTCGGGAATCCAATAGAGTCTATGTACATAAAATTTTGAAAAATATTATTTATATATTGATTCAATAGCGTTATATTTTTGCAGATATCGAAATTCTTTGTGAGGATTATTGATATTTGCAAGACCGTCTGTATTGGTGACATTTCGAATTTTATTGACTCAACTCCCAAATTTTATATCATTTAATAAATTACATTCATTCATTTTAAAGTCATTATCCTATATCTAAGTATGCTAGGCCCAATTATGCAGTGTAGGTTTGTGTGTAACAGTGGTGCTCAAAACAATAAGAAACAATAATTAAAACGTGTTGACCGAGCGGGAATAAAAAACAAAAAGAAAACGTTACAATGTATACACCACTAACGACAAGTGCGAATTAATACTATCCTGTCCTATCCTGTCCTGCGGGTGTCTATTATGCAGGAGTAGGTCGCAGCCGCGGTGTATACGACCTAGTGGCAAATCTGGCGCTGCTTACAAGCCCTCAATCATTATGATTTAAAGGCCAAAATTCTGTAAAGTACAAATAGGTACTTTCTATTGTTTTTAATTAAGGAAATCTTTTTAAGAAAGTGAATTCGACATAGTAGCTGAAACAAATTGAGAATAATATCGTCCTTATGTACAAACGTTATTTGAGAGACAGACTTATTATCAGAGCATTGCTCCGTACTTGACTAAGTAAAGTTTGTGAAAGCGGAGGTTGATATTTCATGAGAAAATATATCTAAATACATAATTATTATTTACTTCCCATTCCTTAACTTCATGAGGCAATGACTTATTTATAACATACAAAGTCTAAGTTATAATTATTTCGCTTCTGATTAGGATAAATATATTCAAAGCCCAGTCAAAGTTAACGTTAATAGCATAAGCTGTAAGGCAAATAGAGACTGTAAGCCATGAATTCATTTTAGGCGCAACACGTGACGACTATTTGGCAATGTCACGTCAGCGCTGACGCGGCGTTGGCAGGTGGTGGAACAAGAAAATAAAAGTTTTACATCATATGATCCAGTATACGATCAACTCGGTATACAGCGTTTATTTTGAGATAGGACCTTAAGGGAAACTACCATAATCACTGCTATAACAAGAAAGGTGTCTTCCGGGGTTATTTTTTTGATATTAAATTTTGCATTTATTGATTTAAAATGTACATTTTGTTTGTTTGAACGAGCATTAGCACGATATTACTCGGGAATTAGTAAATCGATTTTAAATTTCTTTGCACTAATAGGATGGTACATTATTCCTGAGAGTTATAGGCTATTTTTTATCCCGGGAAATGATTTATCCTGGATCAAATTTCTAACGCGGGTGGAGCCGCAAGCAACAGCTGGTGGCTGATGACACAAAAAAAAAATTGATGGTAATCGATCTTCAAAAATAATGATCAGTCTCCAAAATAAGGTTTCTTGTAGTTTGAACGGTTGAGGTAGTGGTCCTGTCTCAAAAAAACACCCTGTATAAGATAAGGATTAAGTTTTTGCACAGCAATTATAAGCTTAAATATTATTTGCTGTTGTTACTATGTCTTGCAAGAAGTTGCGGATATCTGGGGGTGTTTTATAAAATGTAATAGTAATTAATATAGACTAAGTAGCGAAACAAATTTAGTTTTCGAAAGGCTGAATAGAGTTTTCGCTTAATTTTGGTACGCTTTTCATTTTCAGTTCCTAAGTAGACTTGAAAAAAACGGAAGGAACCTAGATTATGTCTTCGGCATTATCGACCAAACATATTTGGCTAACGTTAGTATGATCGTATTTGGACGCGTTGTGACCTACCGGTCAAGCAAACACTTTAGTTTGTAACTATCAAACCGCAGTGCGATAGTTTAGAGATGAGTAGGGTGATGTTTAATAATTTCTTATAATTAATTAATTAAAATAAAACTATTTTGTGAATTTTATCGCGGTTTATATTATTATAATTTTCTCTTGACGTTTCGAAGACTGCAGCCTTCGTGGTCACGGGGCGGAGTTCGCCTGCAAAATAGTTTTATTTCAATAGATTGATGTGGATTGTATCGAGGGCTCATAAGAAATCAAGTAGTGCCAGTATCGTACCCTTCTTGCGATACTGCCCCTCGAGGATATTACCAACAACCTCGCCTATGACTTTTGTAGACGAAGACGCGTAGTAAGTTAGTAATTATTGTATAGCGGTCTAAGATGTTTAAACGTATGCTACTTAATTTATATTTCAGACTCTTAGCTCGGCGAAATATTTTTACCTCTTTCAAATTTCGGTTTAAAGGACATTCCTGTAGGGATGTACATTGATTGAGAATAAAAAAAAACATTTATTCCCTATTTTACGACTATATGAATTAACCGCACTAAACAATAATAAAAAATGTAAGTATTCGTTATTCCCTGTATCATGCACCGTACTTTAAACCTTACACTACATTTCAAAAGACCAACAGTAGTTTCTTGCGAGAACTGTTTTCCGAAACTGATGGTAGAGTTAATATTGACGGAATCTAAAATGTATAACATTTTACAGTTTCAAATTAATTATTTCATTTCACTTCATAACATCTAGGGAAATTACTGAGACTGCAAAAGTTGACATTTTACGTATACGAGGAAAGATGTCAAGCGTAGTGCACTAGGTACGAAACCTATAAAGTCGTAGTAGTCGTGACGATTATCATAAGGTATGAAGATATCCAATAGAGGTTATGGCAATATTACGCAATTTATAATTGTTCAGCTACACGCTTATAAACAGACTATGTGCCTCATTAATGCTATTTAATACAAAAATGTTTATTTATATATTCAAAAAATTTTGTCTTTACTAATAGATCCTTAATATTTCTTATATCTATTTTTTATAACTAATTGTATGAGCGGAAAATTAAATATGAAGATGAGGATTGGTAAAGTCAATATCCTGTATAATTTCTATCTCAACTGAAGTGTAAGATATGTGTGCCTTGATTGTAAGGTCCTGCATAGATAGTGTCAACTTGAGCACCAGAGTCACAACAGAAATTCGGAACGTAAACTTAGTCGAAATCTACACCACAATCGTATAATATTATGTAGCTTAAATTATGATTTTGAGGTATCGATAATGCCTAAAGATCAAAATAATGACGTCAGGTCTTAGACGAAATTATCTAGGACTGGATATAAGAAACTAAATCCGTTCAAGACCATAACTAATATGCATGATGTTCTACATGCTGTATCGATTTTTTATAAATAACACTGTATGCTGCGCTGGATAGTCACCGTCACAAAAAATCACTATCGGCGCCAGGGTTCACGTGGCTTGACACAATAAATAACCTAGCAATAAACGTTTGGACTCACACATCGGAACTCGGTTGAGGTTTTCGACATCTGACAGAAACGAACTAGTGAACGAAAGTCCGCAATCGCGTTTAAATTTTTTTGCAGTTTGCACTATTTTTTATTTCCCTCAACGCACGGTTTTGGCAGAGTCAGACCTAAGTGTGTGCCCAAAGCTTAAAAAAATTGTAAATATTTCATCAGTATCTAAAGATAGATATCGATTGCTTTGAGGAACCTTACCATATTGTGAATATGATATATAATTCAAAATTAGCGGACATGCTGACGTTATCGATTGCTTAGAACCTATAAATAGTTTTACTGCTTACAACTAGCAACCCTAAGGCACTTCCTAATATTTTTGATAGGCTCGCCGGTTTTACGTACTAATGTGAAACCGCTCGGGTTAGTTGGTGTCATCTGCGTGATCGTATTGGCCATTGTTCCGAGTCTCTAAATCATCTAAGGAATATTAAGGTACTACATGTGTTGGCGAAAAACACTTATTTAGATCAACAGGTTTTCGAATATATTGTCTTTTATCGTTTTCTTGTCTTTTTTTTATTAATTTTTGGCGAGACGAGCTAGCTTCTTGTCTGACGGTAATCTTCACGATTGTCCAGAAGAAAACAACACCATCCAAAATTATGAATTACAAAGCGTATCAAGTCTCGTCACTGCACTGCACTTTACACCTACAGAATTATTATACTGGTTACAAAGTGATTGGCATCGGAGCATAACAGTATTGCAGTCTAATGTTATGTGGTGTATACATTTTATATTTATCAAGTAGCCAATTAAAAAGCTCACCTGATACGTCAGTAAAATAAATGAAGCACATAAGTGAGCAATTCTGCTACTGATATAGTATCATCAATTCACTGGAAATTGCGTTTCGTTTCATTTTATATAAAAAGTGTATATTGTAAAATTTCATCTTGATCTGTTTGGCTGTTTTTGCGGTTAGTTCTATCGGACGTTCAAATATTTTTACAAACATTTGCTTTTATAATACTAGGAAGATAATTGTTAAATAAAATTTACTTGAAACTTGTGAAGCATGTACCTTTATAAATTTTTAGTGCACGCGGCGGTTTTTCTGACTGTTCGTGCATTTTTAATCGGACCCTCACATGAGTGGGTAAAAAAATTATCGTTACCCAGCAGGGATTGTTATCCCACAATATTGTGCATAGCAACATTCATTCGTTACATTAGTTGAATATTAATTACAGTCGACAGTAGTTCTTAATACGTGAAATAAAAATGTGATTAATTTAACTACCCGTTAAGTACGATATTATCATATAACACGCATAACAAACCTCATTTTATCTTTCATACCTTAGTGCTGCCGACATAATATACTTTTCCCCCTTAAGATTTGTAACCAAACTAGTAAACTAGTAATTTCAATACTGTTAATTTTCTTTAATTTTTAGAGCTGATTATTGAATCGTGTGATAAAAGTTATTCAACAAATTAATTATAACTTGACTGCATAGACAATTCGACCAATTTACCAATGTAATCTATTCCAACGCAATTTCTAATTTGTTTAGTCATATTTTATCGCACGTTTATTTAGCTCTTAGTCGTTTATAGCACAGTTGTTATCTACGGAATAGACCATGAAGGGATTTTTTCATAGCGATCTGTTGAACCTACCGGTAAGTACAGGGTGTTCCAAGTATAACATCGATCAACGTGTGGTTTCATCTCACGACGCTCGTCTGAATTATGCAAGCCTGTTACTGGCTGTACACGACTGACCCCGAACACGACTCGACGGTATAGCCACTGTCCCGAAAACACCACGTGTGCTGTGGCAGACATGCCCGAACTATTACTGGTATATACTCATGTATTTGATATCATTATCAATCTACTCTTATTTAAACGAACTAAAAGTTTATATATGTATATGAATAAAAAAAAAAATTCTATACAATTGGTTCCACGGTAACTGCTGGACTTTACTTAAACTTTCGTTTAAGGATGGTGTGGGTCACGCTCCAAATAAAAAAGTTATATACTTTTTAATTAATCCCAAAAAAGTGGGTGAAAGCGAAGAGAAACTAAACCGCTGAATCGAAGGTGATAAGTTTTTTTGTATTGGGTAATCTTGAAGTTTCAGTTGTTTGTAACCTGAGTATTATGTCAGGGGATATTTTTTTATCAACTAGCTAAATATTTAAAGAAACAATCGATTCTGATCAAATTTAGTGCACTTTAAATCTCTTTTACTGACTCTTAATGGAATCTTACTAAATTTAATCACTCAGATTTAATTTATTATCAAAAGACATTCTGGGTATAAAACACGGTGTGGTATGCAACACGACAAATCCAACATCATTCACTTGCCAGAACTTGTGAGGAGACATTTATGTTTCAAAAAGCTAATATTAAATGCAATTTCGCGACATACTTTTTGCAAGAGATAAATCCTCCTTTCACTGTGTTTACTAACCGCAGCTACATAATGCGTTGAAAGGTTTCTAGAATTATGAATTTCTTGGTTCTGTAAAATGCATTTTAGTATTCCAACTAAACGTCTAGTTTGTCTGGTTATTGAAGTAGTCTTTGTGCTTACCGGACGAGAATTTTACTCTAAGTTATTCAAAAAGTCCTTTGACTCAGTGATAACTAATTAAGTCCACTACTGCATTTGCACTAGCGAGGTTTGTTCTTTCCGCAAATTCCTCATTCGTTTGTTTCATCTACATTTTTATCTTTGTAACAAGTTCACTAGGACGGAATACATGATATTGAAGTTATTTGAAGAATTAATGTAATAATAATTTATATCAGTTTATGGAATTTAACCATTTTTTTATATAGGAGGCAAACGAGCAAACGATTTATTTATTTACAATATTATACCAACGACATGACACATGCTGAGCTGATTACATGTCTTTTTTTAAAGTTTTTATGTTTAGTATGTGAAAAGTGTCAATATTGCCTGATATATCGCCCTTGAAAGTTGTCAATGTGTCATTGTCATTCTGTTGATGGGGGCATGTTTGTCTAAATTGGTTCTGGTATTAATCGGCTTGAATAGCATTGTTAAAGGGTATTTAGGCGTTCTACGAGGCACGGCAACATTTATTAGACCTAGGAAATCAGGCGTGCAAATCCGCCATGAGTCAAAGATCACAAATTTTACGTCTATCTAAAAGTGAGTCTATGTTGAAATCTTGTATTATAATCTGCGCGATAATGGCATTGACGGGCTCTATAGCACAAACATCGAGTAAAATTATGTTGAATCCGTTATATTCTCTGAGTGAACTTTGTTTTGATCAAAGCATTTAATAAAGTAATTATGGATGTAGGTTGTTTAACCTTTACAAGAACGTTTAAAGAAGTCAAGCATTTTCCAAAATTAAGCATAATAATACCTATGTGCTCCACAAAATTTAATTTACAATCGAACGGTTCACCTTATGGTAAGTAATCACCGCTGTCTAAGAAAACCTCCTATACTAAGGGGCAAAGGTCGCCAGATCGTATATGTCCGGAAATGCTACTATTGGCATGATTCAATGCTATTTTATGACCCTTCTATTTATTGCCTAATCATTTTTTATATTATATAGCTTTTGCCCGCGGCTCCGCCCGCGTTATAAAGTTTTTCAGGCTAAAGTTTTCCGTAATAAAAGTAGTAGTTTCCCGGGAGCCTATATTCTTCCCAGGATCTCAAACTGTCTCCATACCAAATTTCATCTTAATAGGTTGGGTAGTTTTTGAGTGTAACACGTTCAGGCAGACAGATGCAGCGGGGGCCTTTGTTTTATAATATATTTTTTAGAATTTTTTAAGAGGAACAATCCCGTCATACATCATTGTTGCATAACTTTAACCGTTTACGCAGCGCACGCAACGGAAGCTCTCAAAACGAATATTTTTTCCCCGTTTTTGCAACATGTTTCATTACTGCTCCGCTCTTATTGGTCATAACGTGATGATATACAGCCTATAGTACTCCACCAATAAAGGGCTATCCAACTCAAACGATTTTTTCAGTTCAAACTGGTAGTTCCTGAGTTTAGCCATTACTGCTCCGCTCCTATTAGTCATAGCGTGATGATATATAACTTAGAGCACTCTACAAACAAAGGACTATTCAACACAAAAAGATTTTTTCAGTTTGCACCGGTAGTTCCTGAGATTAGCCATTACTGCTCCGCTCCTATTGGGTATAGCGTGATGATATATATATATAGCCTATAGCACTCCACGAACAAAGGGCTATTCAATGCGAAAATAATTTTTCAGTTTGGACCGGTAGTTCCTGAGATTAGCCATTACTGCTCCGCTCCTATTGGGTATAGCGTGATGATATATAGCCTATAGCACTCCACGAACAAAGGGCTATCTAACGTAAAAAGAATTTTTCAGTTTGGACTGGTAGTTCCTGAGATTAGCGCGTTCAAACAAACAAACAAACAAACAGAGTATGGATGTCGCAGTAGTCAAAGTTGCGTTAATGATGAGATGTGTATTCGTCTGCCAATTTTGAATTTCCCGCCCTCTAAATTCGCCGCCCGGGGCACGGGCCCTGGCTTGCCCCCCCCCCCCCCCCGCCCCCTAGATCCGGGGCTGACTGAAAGTGTTATAAACGTAAGAGTAGACAAATATAATGAGAAAGCTTCGAACTGCTAAGCTATCGGGAGTTACACGTGTTATTGTGAGTCAACCATAAAAGATAGACATATGCTGTCGTGGGATATTTTTTACATAATTTTAAGGAGAACATTTCCGTCATACATGATTTCTGCGTAGCTTTAACCATTAAGGTTGCACACGTGACGGAAGCTTAAAAAATGGAATAACTTCTCCCGTTTTCCCAACATTTACCTTCACTGCTCTGCTCCTATTAATTGTAGCGTGATGAAAAGTATACTATAACCAGCACAGGAGTATGACAAATAATTGTACCAAGTTTTGTTAAAATCCGTCGAGTAGTTTTGTTTCTATAACGGTTATACAGACAGACAGACAGACAGACAAAAATTTTACTAATTGCATTTTTGGCATCAGTATCGATCCCTAATCACCCCCTGATACTTATTTTGGAAATATATTTCATGTACAGAATTGACCTCTCTACAGATTTATTATAAGTATAGATATAGATGTTTCTCAAGTAAATAGTATTGTAGGGAAATAGTATTTGATATCCCGTATTCATAAATTATCATTATATTCTTTGGATTATGTTTTGTACCATTGAATTTGTTCAAACAATTGTTTAGAGACAAAAACAACAACGTTTTGATTATATTATGATAGTACGGATTTAGTTAGTTACTAAGTTGCACACTCATGAAGGCTGAGATTATCAAGCTTTTAACTTTGTATAAATTATGTGCCCTACTGATATCAAAGTTTCGTGTACGGTCCTAATTAATTTAAGTATCAGAATTCATTGGATTTGTAAAGCTTGGTGTAAGGAAGTTTGAATGTCGTAGTTTCTTGTTGTTTTGAATGCCTGCAGCCAAAGTTATGTATTTCTATTATGTTAAAAGGTTTAGATGAGCATGTATAATTATGAAAAGGAAACTTTTAACTAGTTCCTTATTTCGTAGTGCAGATTCAAGGAAGTAGTGTCAGTGTAATGTCAGCGTTTTTCGTTATGGGCTTATTATATATCTTAGTATATTCTTGTACTGCCCCAGTTTAGTTGTTAGAAAATAATGACAATGGCAATTGTCCATCGAATAAATAAAAACATGAAATGTAAATGTTAAAAATTCCTTAACGAGTTTCAAAATTACATTATTGTTGAGAATATTTCTAATTTCTTGAATAAATATAGTAAGGGAAAGAATTTTATTCAATATAACCGTCCGACGTAGTTTAACATGGTTAGCCCCAACGTGACCTACTGTGTCCACGTCCACGTATATGGGCGGTCGACCTGTTTGCACCTAATTGATCTATATTACGTTAGTGTTCTGAGGTCTTGTAAGAAATTATGCACCGACGTCCATTAACGGTCTACGGAGTGTGTAAGGGATAGATAATAATGTTTTGGTACGGCCAGTCCATTTATAATAACGGCCAAAGGTACTATTACTTTATTGAAATAAAAACTAAAAACTATTTAAACGGATTTTATCGCGGTTTTTTTTATATTATTATTTTCTCCCGACGTTTCGAAGACTTTGCAGCCTTCATGGTCACGGGGGGGACTGAGGTGTTGTTCATCCGTAAAGTCAAAGTTACAATATCTACCTACATTTTTCAAATATACAAGATAGACTGCAACTGTGGCCTCTCTTATATAGGACAAACAAAAAGAAATATAGGGACCCGCGTAAAAGAACATATAGCTGACGTGAAACACCGACGCTCTACGAAGTCTGCAGTCGCTGAACATTCTGAAGGAGGCTCCAATCATTATTTGCGATTAGACAAGCCACAAATCCTTGCCAAAGAACACCGATTCCTGCCTAGGATGATTCGCGAGGCTATTGAAATTAAAAACACCCAAATTTCAATAGGGAAGATGGTTGGAAGCTTGCACAAGCCTGGGATCCTGTTCTACATTTAATTAAATCGGATCCCAAAAGACCGGCTGCCAGACCTCAAGACACTGTGAGCTCATTCTGCGTAGATCGGACCGTCAACAGATAAAATTTTAAAAAGTTGTATATTTGAAAAATGTAGGTAGATATTGTAACTTTGACTTTACGGATGAACAACACCTCAGTCCCCCGTGACCATGAAGGCTGCAAAGTCTTCGAAACGTCGGGAGAAAATAATAATATAAAAAACCGCGATAAAATCCGTTTAAATAGTTTTTAGTTTTTATTTCAATGTCTAACATTCGCGTAAACATAAGAAATCATTATACTATTACTTTAGTCAAAATCATAACATTTGTATTTTGGTAACTTGGTAACTAGATTTTTCTTTTGACTATTTTTTATAGCTTCAACTGTAGATGTTGTTTTACCTTTTTAGTTGTTGCAGATACTGGTTGTTAGATATAAATATTTGGTACGTTTGCTCGATTAAAACTATAAGTATTTAATTGCTAGATTTTGCTTCCGGCTCCGCCCGCGTTATGAATGTTTTACAGGATAAATATTTTCTTCAGATTTAAAAAGTAACCTATACATTTTAGGTAATATAGCTTCCAAATACGAAATTAGAAGGAATTATTTAACACGGAAACAAATTCAGTTAGAAAATCACACTGAATTTAAAACTTTTGCAGTGTGATAAAAAAAACCCTTTTGCGTCAAACCGAGAGTTTTGCGTGGGCTTAGTATGTACAAAATAGAGTAAATTACCGTGCATAATAAAGGTGGGTGGTAGGTATCTTTCATGTTTTTTTTTAACGAAGCACACGTATATAAATATATACGATCTTCACATTTAGAATCAGGCTTTCTCATTGATTTTAATAGAAAATAAATTAGCTAGCAGGCGATTTAGATAAACTAAATGTGTTATGTATACAAAAATGGAACAATGGCATTTACTCGCTACTTCTCGGTCAGTCTGTTACAGGCATCCTTTTACAATGCGATTTCTTGCAAATGACTGAAATTGGACTAGTTAAATGCGCAGTTATGCAAGATAAAGACGGGTTGAAATGAAATAACAGTATTAATTATATAGTTTCTAATTGGATCAATAATGTTATCTGTTGGGTAGATATTTGTGATGTGATTGAGTTCTGATTCGTAGTGATCACAGCGAAATACTTCGGTCTTAGATGCAATATCTTTAATCGCAAGGGATCATAATCTTCGTATTCTTGTACAATTTGTAGGTTATAATTATATACACTACTAGCTTTAAGCTCATGGCTTCGCTTGTGTGAATTTTTTTCTCACAAGCGAAGTGAAAGAATAAACGTCCCGCTTTATATTTTCCCATGATTAAATGGAGCCTAATATTTTAAGTTCGACTTCTAGCAATACATCGAAGAAAACTGCATTGGATTCCACGTAGTAGTATTTGCGAGATACATGTGCAAACATACAGGTAGATAATTTTTCAGAACAAATAATATGTTTTTAGCGGCGTAAAGGTAGATACCGTTATAGAGGAACAGATGGTTGCGTTCCTCTTTGGAAGGGGAATATTTCCAGTCAGGCAAATGTTGCTTGTGACCGGCCGCGGCCCCTCCGACGGTTCTTATTTGGAAGTGGTATATATGCAACGCGTCGCTCAAATTGTGCAAGCGTAGTTCAGGATCGTCTGTCGCCATCTTAAGTAATTGCTATGAGATAAATCACTATAGTTGTGTCAATACCACATCGATTTTCTCGAAGTTCCGCTGATGTTAACGAGATGGCGGTATGTATACTAATTGTACCGCTACATATTAATCATTCGAAGTTATTTTTTTTATAGTCTGTATTTAATTTGTCAAAACACCATCCTGTGTATTATCTAAGTAAGCACTATTACTACTCTCTTAATAAGCATGTTTTTATGATAAAACTTAAAAGTCTACAAGTCAACGCCATTCTGTCCTACAAGCGTACATTTTCTGTGAGATTATTTATTTATAATGGTTTGCATTCAGAGTTCAATTCTAACGTGTAATCTCTTATAGTATACAATAATTATTTCTTGTACGTTACTATTAGTATAAATAACTCAAGGACCAGCTCTTTGTATGACCACTAGCAATAGAAATACGCGGGAAGCTATATTTTCGTACGAAGTTGTTTATGTTTCTTTTTTTTTCTTGATTTATTATTTTTATAAACTTCTCAGTTGTTTGCTTTGTAGTAACTATAATCATTCTTGTTACAAATAATAAAATACTTTTATCATTATCATTTATCTTATTTTTATAGGAAAACATTCGTTCAGATTTCATTTATATCATAGTGTTATGTAAACTTTGGGATGTTTATTCCAATACACATTAATTACTATATACACATAAAATAGAAAGTTAATAGAATATTTTTTTTAAATATTTTTTAATTGTAGTAATTGAAAACTGCTGTGAGAGAAGCTAGAATGATGTATTTTTTTCAGATATATTAAAGAAGTATAAAATTTATACTAACCTGCTAACAGGGCAGCATGATAATGCCTGAATCTATAAATATTAAAGAAAAAATAACCCATAAACAATAATATAAATAATCTTAAAGATTATTTGTAAATTGTGTTCATATATTATTTCAATAGTTTAGTTATCTTTTAAAAATTATTCATCGTAAACGTGATAGTTATTACTAAACTCTGACGTTGCACTCTGCTTTTACGTAAACCGAGTCTATATTGGTGACTTTGCACCAGTGGGTGGTGAATATTGTAATAAAATATATTCAACATAAAGTTGGTAGTGTAGCGAAGTTAGATCCAATTTGCTCGGTATAACGCCGCTTACAAAATTGGTGCAAATCAGATTGGAGTAAACATTTGTGAAACGATATAAGTTAGTTCTACTTTTGCCATCTATCACAAGTTGGCTGCATTCTATACGGCTCAGTGTGTAATGGTTTGATCTTTATGATCTTGTTTGATTTTGATTTAAAGTAAATTGTTTGGGGTTCTCTCAGGATATTGCAAAGAGATCTCATTTTTCGAAGAGAGATTGAAAAATATCAACCATACTTGAATAAAAGATTAATGTGATTTTGGAAAAAAATGTTTTCTTATTCAATTTATATTTTATACGTGGTGGGAGGGCTATTTCAAATATAACTTTTATAATTAAATAGGTACATATAAAATGAGTGCTATTAAAAATGTATTATTAAAGGTTAATTAAACTTGGCAAGATTATTCTCACTTGTATGGATACCAGCATTCCACTTATGAGTGAGGAACAAAACAATTTTTTCTACTTCATGTATCTTCGCCAGAGAAAACTCATAACCAACTTACTATAACAAACATCTAGTTTTATAGCCCTCAACACTTAAAACCATTTACGACTTGCCAAGAACACATATTTTAAAAGTGGGTTAAAAGATTTTCTTCAAATTATTTGTCCATTAAAACGTCTTCAAGCACTGAGTTGGATTTAGCGCAAATTTTGAGACCTATTTTATAACGTCTTGTGGCTTCGGTCCGTTACATAGACAAGAAGAAACATGCGTCATTCGGTAGATTGCCTTAATTTCTAGAAAATTCTTGCAAACAGAGAAGCGAGTACCACATTATTTAATTATAAAAACTATTGTTTGTCTTTATAGACTATTGTAAAAATAGTTTTTGATAAGTTAATGAAATCGAAATATCATTAAAGCTGTCGTCCGTTACAGTTTACAGCTACTTCATTGTTTTGTTACAATCAAACTGTCAAGTAACCGAATATTATATTGCTGCCAATTGGTTTACATTAATTAGTGCGGGATATCGCAACAGGTTTCTCTTAGTCCGTGAAATTAATACCTTGCTGCAGATTCAATACTGTAGACTTAATAATTAATCAGCAAATTGGATTCTGAAGATTCATGTAATACATCCATAGATTTCTCAATAAGATGCGTTAATGATTTGTGGATAATAGCATAATAACTATATTAGTTCGAAATGTGATTCGTAAGTCTAAATATAGTAGTTAAATTTGGTTCAAAATTTTTGTGCAAGTACTTATTACCATTTCGTTTAATATAGCAGTGTAGATATTTAGTGGTCTTGACAGAAAAATACGCGACGAATGTGAGTTGTACTCGTGCGTCAAGGACTTCGTAAAAACTTTTTTTTCGTTGTCAAATTACATCATTACGGTTTTCCTTTACGTGTGCTGATTCCCTTTAAGTGTGCGATAAGACGTTGCTTCCTACTATATCTTATGGTTCTAGGTCAACGGGGAGAGCCCTATACGTTTTGATTCCCTTATAAATTTTCATTGTGAAACCGCAAAAAATGCAAAAGTATGCACATAAACAATCATAGCTTTTGATCGCATTGTCTTAAAAGTTAAATTTTTTCACGACTAAAAGAGACTGTAGACTAAAGCATTTGATATACATTTCAACTTGATACCTTTACGAGTTCTTGAGAGAAATGGTCTTGATAAACCGCCGGACAAACAATAGTGATCTTATAAGAGTTCTTTTTGTGGGACTGTACACCAAAAATATGAACTATAAAGATGATAATTGATAATAAATAACCAATGCTAATAATATAGTGTTATTTGAAGCCCATATGCAACATAAAATATTTATTTTTTCTTGTTTTTAAATCGGTTTCATTTTTGGGTACACACTTATATGACCTGCCTATGTATGTAGGCGATGCGGTCTGAAGTTACTTAAGATAATAATATGATAATATTTGTATTGCTGGCAATATTTATAGTGTTATAGGCATTTATAGAGCTACAATGCTATTAAGCATAAATCTCGGAAACGACATAAGACAGTATAAGAATCAACATGAATTGGAGCCAAGCCATTCTTTGCCAAACTTTATGAGTAACTTGTCATATGTTGTTAATTTAGCCGGAATGTAGTAGAAGAAATAGTTCAAGAAATAAATAAATGATTTTTCCTCGTAGCGTAGGCCGGCAAACAAAAGAAATTGGGTCACTTGATATGAGTATAATATGCCGAGTAACATCCAGTGTTTAATAAAAGGCAAAGGTATCAGGAAATGAAAAAGGGTATGCAAAGCGTTAAAAATCTTACATAAACTCTAATAAATTCAGGAAAACCAACCCCCAAAATACTTACCTAACGCTAAGTCAAATACCCTAAAATTGACAAATTTGCTTACGAAATCCTTTATAAAATGATTGTTTATTTTCTTACTTTTCAAGCATATATTAGGATATGTAAAATACTTATAATTGCAGTTGGTGGTATGAATACTAATGTTTTACCATTTCCAAACAAGAACCAACGTATTTCAGTTAATAATCTTAACAT